>NW_027105356.1:857457-872866 GCF_000696795.3 Halyomorpha halys
TAGACTTCGACTATAGTACAAGAACTTTCATGAGATAACCGATTTAGTACTGTTGCCATCAGGGATTAAAACATAAAAAGCTGAAATAAGATTGGCAAATAGACGTTCGGAAAATAATTTAAACTTTTTTAAGGTTTTGAGGAAGTTAATTACGATTACCTTTATAAATGTCCGCTTGAAATATGTTAATCGGTCGGAATTTTTATTATGTTGAGGTGACAAATTTTGGTGATCAATCTCAAATTAATCGTGATTGTTGTTGAGAAACGGCACATGACACACGGACAGTTCTTTTTTTAATCGATTTTGGATTATATTTTAAAATATCATATTTCGAAGAGGGGGGATTTTTTTCTTGGTTGATAACAAAGATTTATTATTGAAAATATTAATTATTTATTGATATAATTTATTTATTTTGTTAATTTATCGTTTTATTTTGTTTATTGAACATAAATGGTGTATGTATTAATTGCAGAACAATTAATATAATGAAGCAATAAGTCTAACTTTTTGACATTCTCGTTGTTCATTTCAATAAATAATAAATTGACATAAATTCTGTATGCAATCACATCTCCCGTCCCCGCTGACTGGGAAGACCCTAAACAAAAAGGAAGGGTGTTTCTCGAGATAGAGTAATTCAAAGAAGGAGAGCCGAAACGAAATAAGAGATCGCAGCGGAGGTAGCTACCGTCCCATTGTTATTGTTTATGGCCGTTGCCATGGGAGCAGCATTTTCCAACAAGGCTCCTTTCCCCTTCTCCCTTCACTAAATAAACAAGCTGTTGTATGTCTCGTTAGGACCTAGCAGTATTTTCCACCTGTAACAATAATTATATTTGTATGAACACTTTGTAAAATTGTTTGAAGGTTAATACGACATCCAAATGTCATAAATTGTTTCAGATATAGAAATAATTAGTAGATAGTTAATCCCCACAAAAAATGCCATTTAATTATCCTATTACGAATAAAAAACTCTTGTTTTACCTTTTTGTCACAAATAAGACAATTTTATTTTATTAATGTAATAAAAAAGTGTGAAGAATCATATGAAAATAATGAAAGTCAAATATCATATAACATGTGATTATATTACTATAGAGATTACTATAAATTAAATACATAGTAATATCTATATTAAAATCAATATTAATAACGCAATTGGAATCGCTACTAACATTAAAATCTATATTAATGTCAGTATTGGAATGAGTATTAGTATTGACATTTGAATCTATAATAACATCTAAATTGCAATCGATTCTAAAATCTATATTGTAATGATTGTAATATCGATATTGCATCCAATATTTACATCTATGTTGAAATCTATACTAATACTTATATTAAAATCTTTATTTTTTTCAGTTGTTCAGTTGTAAGGCTCTTTACTACTAAAGCTAAGGGCTGGGGTTTGAGTCCGGCTATGGCAGATAATTATTTTCTTGTTCGCTTAGCCGTGAGTCACCACAGGGACCTTTTGAGTCCAACCAGCCTCATAATGTGGGTACCCTTATCAGGCGGTCGAGCGTGATTCTGACCAAATCACCTACTTACACAACCGTAGGTGTAGTCCTTCATTACAATGAACTGCACACTTCACACTTAATCTAGCGGTAGAGATTTGTTTTTAAGTTGGTATGTTTTTATATTTACAACTGTACATTATAATACATTTAGTAAATATGATCTCAGTTAAAACGGAGTGTTACAGGCGTGGAGAGAAACTACCCATTGGTACTTTTTTTTAATATCCATTTTCGACAGTTGAATCTAAATATCGAAATTTTGACATATCGATATTTTTCTAACATCTCTACTTCAAACGTGATATCATGACTGTGATTTTTGTTTAATATATGGTAACACGGAGAGGTTCAATAAATAAATTAAACAAAATTTTGTTTAATTGAGACCTGGATGCAAGAAAAACGAAAAAATAGGATAATGATGACAGGCAAATTCCATGGAGATCCATGAATTTCTCTAATATCAGTCAGTTTGGTTAGTTTTTTTACGAGGGTATTGATATAAGATATACTGTTGCTACTCTACATTATTTTTATTTTTGATATTCTTGAATAAAGTTTCCTAAACTGTCAAAATTTTGACTGAGAATGTTATTATCTGTTTTTTGAGATAGCAGCCAGAAGCGGCACGGTATAGTGAGAAACCAGGCGACCTAAACCGAAATTTGAAAATTCAATAATGAGTTAAGATTGTACACAATTTTCAATGTAATGACAGTTTATGGTTTTCAACTATATCAAGGACAATTAACGAGGGATTCAAAATGCTGCTAACGATACAATTTTTATAACAATGTCAAAAAGTACTTTAAATTTATAATTTATAAAAGAAGGAGCGAAAATTAGATGTTTTTTAAAATCTTTTGTTTCCATGTTCAATTATAGCTCAATTCGTTTAATAATGTGGCGTTATATTTCCAGATGCACTTTGGGATCTCGAGTTATTCACCCTTCCCCATATACAGGCTTTCTCGGTCAGTTACTCCAATTTTTCCAAGCTTCCCCTCTATGACCTTTTCTCAGATTTTTGTAGGTTGTCCCCCCTCTCCTCCTAAGAATTATTTTGTGATCGTCACCGTTCGTTCGTTGAGCCACCTATTGATAAGTCCGAGTCAGTTAATTCTTCTGAATTTGATTAATCTCATAATTTCTCAATTATAATGATACTTTAATACATTATCCAGTTAATACTCTCTATAGCTAATCATTTTTTTACTTATTGTTTTTAAGAGAATGACAAAATAATGTATATATGTTTATTATATTTAGTGTTAATAAAAATAAGTAGTTTATTTATTCTTTCGCAATAGGATAATTTAATGACATTATTTGTGGGGATTAACTATCCAAGTACTATTTTTTTTTTTCATTTGAAACAATTTGTGACATTAAATATTCAAACGATTTTACAAAAGTGTTCATACTCATCTAATATAATTATTGTTATAGGAGGGAACACTACTAGACCCTAACAGCTTGTTTATTTAGTCAGATCTACATTATGTATCTTAAAAATTCATCAATTACAAAAATGTAGATATTTTTACTGCCATTAAAATTAATAGGCATGTTCTCAGAACCAAGTGTTTCGTAATACTAAGCGTCTATTCAAATCCGTGCGAGACCGGATAATCCATCCATTCTAATTTAAATGAAATATATTTAGACGTTAAACCTCAATAAAAATAACTACAGCAGAATACATAAATAAAAATAACTATAAAACAAATTATTTTTCAAATTTGGAGTTAAAATCTTCCTTTGTATAGGTTTGTGCAATTGGTTTCTCCTAAAGAAGTTATTCATCATTCAAAGATGGGATTCCCATACCGAAGCCGCTTGGCAATATCCTGGCTTGGTAATGACCCAAGGGGTCGGAGCTGTTACGTATTTAGAGGACAGAGGCAAGTGAAAAGTCCATCATTGGGCGGACATTACGGCAGAGAGAGTGCCTGGGAAGGGAGCCTAATTAGCCATAACGCGAATGATTTATAACGGAAGAGAAAATGCAAATATGAAATATGAAAATGAAGATGGCCGTAATAAAAGTGATATAGAGGCCCAGAGGAGCCGGTGCGGGCTCGTCAGTTTTACGACCCCCGTCCATCATCGCGAGCTGACAGCCTTCATTGCGGGGGTCTCTGATGAAAACACTATAGCCCCATAAATCGGATAGGGGAAGCTATAATGAAGAAATAGTGCTGTCTTTCTTCCATCCCTCCAGGAACAGTGGCATAAATATTTCCAACCCTCGGCCCTTTGAATTAACAACCCACCGCCCTTTTGTCTTCTTAATTCTTCTACTGTTCGGGCGCCTTTTTTGCATTCGGTTGTAGCTGTTGTGGAGAAATTTTTCTTTCTTCTCAAGGAGTCATTTTTATTCCCTTTGTTGACTTCTTATTTTTTTTTCTTTTCATTGCTTAGCTTTTGCTCTGGTTTTTCGATTGTTGTTAAATAATTAAACCTTTAAGTGAAATATAATTAAACCTTTAACGTTCGCGTTGATATAAATTAATATTTTATATTTACGAATAAATGTACTTGTGTATCCGTAATTTTCACCCTATTTCTCCTCTAAAAGGCAAGTTACATTTATCCATAATCACTTTTCTTTATTGAAATGAAGAAGAAAGTTAAAATAATTATCTCATATATAAAATAACTATACAATTGTCATATGTCTTTACATTTATTGTAATATATGCGTATTTAAATATCGTTTACATGCTCCATAACTTACTCGAGCATAGAAAACATTTACCTGAAATGATTGAGAAGCTCTAACTATTCGGACTTCAAAACTCCTTACTCACAAGGAATTCAGATTTGTGGCAAAAAAAAAAAAAAGTTAATGTATATATTAATTTTTCGTTGAGAATTAAAATATGCCATTTCTGAGTAACAGTATCCAATGCGTTGTAGGATTTACTTTATATGGGAAGATGCAGAGACTAAGACATACTATGTACAATGGTATTTACAAACTTATACTCGTATCCTAGACTGTCTCCCTACAACTCTATTCAATGTTTCTTTTTAACTCTAGGATCAGACTTTGTTTTTTTTCTTAAATTCAAAGTTTATTTACAAAGTTGTACAATATATAAAGACTTGGAACTACTACTACCTCTAAATGTATACGATGTAACCTAAAATTGTCCTTCCTTTACCACATGGCATTATAAGGGAGTCTAATGAAGGTGGGGGTCTGCATATTGGTCCAGGAGCCGCTGGCTGGGGGTTTCAAGAACGGGGAGGGATCACTCTACTAGGGACATCAGACTCAGAATGATCTTACCTCTTACCTAGCGAGATATTTTGTGGGATAGTTTAAACTAGAGAAGGTGATTGTTAGTAGTGGAAGAGTTCCTAGAATTTGGAATAGATAGAACCAATGCCTACTTCCTTTATTGTATATTATTGGGTGAGGTTACGCGAATTAACAATTAACATCTTCGTCAAGTGGAGCTATAAAGTCATAAAAATGGCTCAAAAGTGTTATAAGTGTAAAAGAAGATCCAAGAGTTAAGTTGTTATTACTGTTCTCATTATTAGATAAATGAATTTATAAAGTCAAAGGTTTCTTTACGAAAACTGACGGTTAGTCTGTCGTATTAAAACATATTTACGTAGTTTCGACCAAAGCTGTTCGAAATTTATGCAATCGCTGATTGACCACTAAATTTTTTTATATCATGAATTCCATTTTAGTCATCAGTGGCACTACTATAAACGAATATTTTTTTTTTGTCTCTCTAACGAATAATTATTAAAAATTAATAGTTATTCAATTAGTATTTTAGATGTAGGCATAGTACGCGACAAAAAATTTAGGATTAAACTATATTTTGATGCGTTATCAATTAATATCTATAATTGATATTTGTGTTTTATTTAAAATGATCTAGTCTGTTTATTTCTAATTATGCATGGCTATTTCAAATTTCCTTGTTTAAATAGATATGCATATTTTTCTTATTCTTTTTCACAATCTTTATAGTTATAAAGAAAACTTCTCAAGCTGTTTACAATATAAGCTCACCATAGAGACGAAAAACACCTCGTGTATGGGAGTGAGCCAAAAGGTCCAGGACAGGAAGACCTTCGAGAGCCTTAAAGCCATCCTCGGCCAATTTTCCCCTACAGCTGGTCCACAGAATGGCTCATGATGACCACTGCATTTCCAATATCTTGGTGTCAGTGCCAGGATAATTATTTCTTAGGCCGACCCGAGAATTCTATCCCGGTCCAGCAAAGAGATCGTTGGTCCGTGAGCTTCTATAATCGAATATTTGATCCTTCACACCCAACTGGAGAAGCTTCTCTTTTATGTTCAGAATCCACGTGTCTTAGAGATTCCTATAAAACCTAGTATTAGTAAAAATATGAAACTTTATACATGAAAAGTAAATATGATATCAAGTTTAGACGAGAACAGTATCACACTACTAAGGGTTACTGATTACTTTGAAATAACATTTAAAAATATATATATATATATATATATTAAGTACTCAGTTAGTTTTACTATTTGCGGACGAATTGGGTTCGTCGTTTGAGAATAAAATCAACAGAAGCCTTTTTTGAAACATGCCAAGAAGAAGAATTTTTCCTTTACAAGTTCTGTTATTGCCATTCTAAAATTTTATTTTATCTTAATTTATTTTTTTTTCTCTTCATCTTTTTCTTAAATTCGTTCTTTTTTCCATTAGAAGACAATTACTTATTTTATTAAATCCATAAATGTCATTGTTTTTGTTATTAACTTTACTTTTATCTTTTATTAAGAAATATTATTTTAATCTATTTGTTTTATCTTCTTTTTTTATTTATAACATTGTATATAGTTAGGGGTGTCTTTTGTATGTGACTATACCCCCCCTCCCATAATCAATTGTTAAAAAAAAAATTACGTCATACATTAACCATGTAAGGCGGACCAAGCCGATCTGGGACCTGTTTCATAATGATAGCCAATAGTATTAGTCCATAAATACAAACTATATAGTACAAGTACTAATGCATTTTGTTTCATGATGGGGACAACCAATAATGATATAACATTAGTTTAAAAGTAATAATAATAATAATTATATAATAAGTAATAGTAATAATAATTATCTGGAAGAATTGAATAAGTCAATGAGATTGTACCAAGTACAAACTACAAGATTAATAGTATTAGCTTGTACTTTATTATGAAACAAAGCCCTGGTATTAAATAAATAAAAGAGAGGAATTTTGTGGATGGCTTGGCTGAAAAGTAGTGGGTAGAGTTTGATAAAATTAATACTGGATGATTCTCCCCAAATTTCTTCCACATTAAAGCTTAATCAAACCTGCCACTTTTGAAATATACATAGGTGAGCTGAGAAAAATATTTTTGAGGATTCTTAAGTGAATTTAGTGGACGGAATCTGATGAAATCAAAAGTCTCCTATACTAGTATTGATACTTCAATCTATAGTAATATCGACATTACAATAAATATTTACATACATTTTGAAATCGATACTAATATTTAAATAAAAACCTTTTTTATTTTTTAATATCTGTTTTCGATTGTTTCAATCGTAACATCGATATTTCAATATGTCCATATTTTCCCAACATCTCTACTTCAAACATGATATCATGACTGTGATGGTAACACCGATACGTTCAATTGATAAATCATACAAAATCGTGTTTTATTCTGACTTGGATAAAATATATCTAGCATAAACAATAGCAGTTAATTTAGTTAGTCTTTACAAGGCTGTTGAAAGTACTGTCTCTACTTTGCATTATTGTTTGTTTTTTTTTTGTTTGCTGGGATAAATTTTCCTGACCGGTCAAAACGTTGACTAAGAAAGTTTTTAGTTTTGTTTTTTTTCATCAGGATATAAAAAGGAATGATTGTGATTTATTTAATTTGTTTCTCTTCTATTTCTTATTTTGTTATCATGTAATTTATAAATTTGTAAATATGGTGTGAATGATCTGTATTTCCATTGTCTATAAACGAAATACTAAATGCAATATTACACTGAAATCACCAATAGAGTACGATGAGAAAGCTTATGATTTTGCAATTGTAAACACCACTGGCATTTAATAACTAATTAATATTAAATAGTAGATAAATTTATTTATCATTATCATATTTATAAATATAAAATTTATAGTGAAATATAAATTAATAAATGTTTTCGAAATTCTGCAATATAAACGATTGGGAATATGTGATTGGAAGGAGACAATTTGGACAGTGGTCAAGAAGATCAAAAATTGATTTCAGCTTGATGAACGTTGATTGCCAACGTTTCGATCCACAATACGTAGGTCTTAATTAGAGCTAAAGTATGAAGTCAATAAATCAAATGTGAGGGTAAAAGGACGTTTATGTAGAAGTATTTTTCAACCCCCATCTTTACCTTTGTTTTATCACTTGTCACTTTTTTTTTTTTTTATTATGACATTAGAATGACCTTCCTTGCATTTTTGTTAATTTCAGCTCTGATGCAGGCTTACAATTATTAAATCGTTTAAAACTGTTTGTTCTCGATCGCAGCCCAGAACATTATCTAACTTTTTTAAATTATTCATGAAGGCTTGATATAAAACTTTTCATAGTTGTGTTATTTTATCGTTGAGTTATGTATGTCGAGAGGATATGTATCTCGCTGTGATTTGCAATTATATTTGATTCCGGACCTATGTATTAAACTCTCTGGCTTATTAGAGATGAAACTCGTGTTTCGAGGATTGATGTTCAAGAATTGTTCATTAGGAGACGATGGACAACGGTTGGGAGGATCAGAAACGGAAGGCGTTGGAGAGGTGAAGCGATTGGCGTCGACGTGACGTCCAGTCTTGTTACCGTCACATCCTCCCACCGCTCTCCAAGCCTCCAGAGACAATTCCGTACTAGCAGTCGTGAGTTCCAAGCAATACTTAGAAGATCACGAAGAATCTTACAGTACCTAGGACTGTCAAGAACTTTACGAAAGTCATCCTGAACATTCACCCAAACCCCTAAGAATCATATAATTTAAAAATATACTTAAATGAGTGACAGGCTTAATTTTCAAAATGTTTTATATTATATGTCTTTGTATATCAGAGTTTTACTCCATTTATAGTATGGATATTGTAAAGATATTATGGAGGGCATTAAAGCCATAAACCCTTTCTATATTATATATTACCTTTGATTTTTTTTTTAATTTTATATTTATTATCTATACTTGAATGTATTTACCCTTCGACGTAAACCCATGACCTCTTCCCCTACAGTATCCTTTAATAATACCCCACTTATTCCTGTCGAACAGATCCGTTACTTAGGACTACATCTCGACAAACGACTGACATGGAATCCTCATACAAGACTAAAAATACAAGAAACTGCTCGTAGATTCCGACTATTGCAACATTTACTAGACAAACGGTCTAAATTGCCAATCCATAACAAAAGACTGATCTACATGACTATTATAAGGCCTATCTGGACATACGGAGTTGAGCTTTGGGGCTCCACTAAACCATCAAATTCCTCCAGAATCCAATCCTTACAGTCCAAAATCCTTCGTAAAATCCTTAAAGCTCCTTACTTTGTCGCAAATCAAGTCATCCATCAGGACCTCAATATTCCATATGTTGCCGGTTTGGCCAGAACCAGATACCGTTCCTTCCATAATAAACTTCTCAACCACCCAAATCCACTTGTTTCTAACCTGGCTTCTCCTTCATTACCTAATAATCCTCCTAGGCGTCTGAAAAGAAGATGGCCTCGAGATCTTCTCCTCTAGAAATGTTACTGGAGTTCTATCAGTGGGTAGATTCTCCACATGTTTTTATCATGTCACTATGTCACCTACAGCAAATTTACTTGTTGTATATATGTGTATACAGTTGTAAATATCAATTAATAAATTATTTAAAAAAAAATACTTGAATGTATGTATATAGTTATATCCTTGTAGATAGTTTCATTTTAATTTTTAAGGTTTTAATTAAATAGTACATAAGTGCAAAAATATGATTTTTAGCTTTTTATGTGTATTTATTGTTATTATTGGGAGCGTGGTGGCACTGTTGTAAGGCGCGAAGCTACATACTCCAAGGACCTGGGTTTGAATCCGGCTGGGTGGAAAATTATTTTCTGTTATACTGTAGCCGTGATTCAACCCTGTGGGTCCTGGAGGCCTCCTGGGGTCCACCCAGCCTCATAAATTTAGGTACTCTTACTTGGGTAAAAATCTGGTGGTCGAACCTGATTCTGACCAAATCACCTCCTTGCACAACTGTTGGAATAGTAACAGTACTTCCTTACGAAGTACTTCACCCTTAACTCTCTATGGGTTGTAGTGGTATATATATTTTTTTCAAATTTTAATTTAATATTCTTATTCTATTGAAATTTTTCATTATTTTATATGTAATTTTATTTTATGTTTGTTAAAGAGTGTAAAAAGAAGAAAGATGTATTGGGATAAGGGAGAAAACATAGAATAAAAGGATAAAATAAAAGTATAGACAGAAAAAAAATTTAAAAAAAACATGTATTACTATTATATATTATATATTTACTATACTATGGCTATATTTTATTAGAATTAAACAAATTTATTTGACTGGGTATAATAATGCGATGCATTTAGCAGGCTAGTAAAGTTGGCCACCACAACTTTTTTCTTATAAAGTTTTCCTCTCTATTCAATATATTGTGTTTTTATTTTTGGTCAAGTTCACGCTATGCTTCATACGTGCTTTAAGGTATTTATTAGCTTTCTTATTATTAATTAATTAGTTCTAAAATATAATCAGTAAACTTTGTAACAGTCTATACATTAGTATTATTCTATCATTAATTTTCTGTTTAAATTACCTATATTTCAGATTGTGTATTGTGTTTTATATTTTAGTTATATTATATAAATTAAATCAGAAGTTTTATCTCTAGAAATAATTTCACGTAACCACTCTTTCAATCCAAAATCCTTAGAACCATAGTTGGTGCACCCGATTACGTTTCCAACTGAACTCTACACCATGACCTTGGTACCCCTTTTGTCCTTGATCTCATACCAACCAAATTCTCAAAATTCCATATAAACCTTTCCAACCATCCTAATCCTTTGGTTCAGTCCTTATCTATCTAGTTCCACCCATCCCTATAATCCACCTAGAAGGTTGAAACGGCAGTAGGCAAGAGATTTATTGTAAAATAAAAATGGACATTTGGAGTTCTGGCAATGGTCAGATTTTCCACTCAAGCTGAGTGTTTGCGGCTTCAGCGCACTAGCTTAGCCTCCACTGGCTCACTACCAGGGATGCGGCGAGAGGGATGCGCTGGGATCTTTTGAGCTTTGCTCTACTCCTCACACGTGGGGGATAGAGTGGGCTCAAGGATCTTCAGGTCGATTGTGTAAATGTGACTAGAAATTATTTTATTTTTATTATTATTTTATTATATTTTTTTATTTTAAAATACACATAGTTTGATCATGTTCATTTTCTTTATCCTTCTGTTTGTATATATTTTAAGAGATATTTTATTTATTTTGATGTGATTTTTTCCATTTATTTATTTATTTTTTATTATTTTATTTTATTCTAGTATGAATGTAATCATTCAATCATCAGTACCTATTGCCCACAACTGTGTGGCAGATTGTAATATCTATCAATAAATAAAAGTTTATTTTAAGAAATAATTTAAAGTGCTACAAACATATATTACATTTTAAGTAGACTTGTTATGCTTTGTTGAATTAACAAACAATTAAAATAAACAACACTTTTGCACTTTTTGAAGTGCATCTGGATAATTGTAGTGATTGTTTTGGATTATATTTTAAATAATTATAAAGAAATATTTAGAAAGTATAACTAAATTTTTTCTTCACCTCAACTATGCTATTTAATATTATGCAAGTTATGAGTCAGTTTATTATTTTTTAAAAAATAATTTGAACGCTTGAATTTGTCACTGAATATAAAGTCAATGCTACATTAAACAACTTTCTTTGTAAAAATGTCTAATAAGTTGAAAAAAAAATTACTTCTTACCTTGACCGGCGCCTGGGGTAAACCATACCGCATAACAAACTCGTCGGGCCTTAGGAACGCCCAATAACAAACCTGATTTATGAAATAATCTTTTATAGCAGTGGTAAACTATTATAATCTTATATAAAAAAGCTCGAGAGAAAAGTTAGATTAACTATAAAAAATAAAGTTAGGTACATATTTTGTCGATTTAATGATATTCACCCTGAAATGATTACACTTTTGCACAGCTTCGAAATTCACTGAGGATGATGAGATGCATTTTATATCCACTTCACAACACCTAAAACACGGTTTCGTTGGTTATTCAGATATGTCTGATGTAAAACTGAAAAAAAAAAAAAATCTGTACTTCTACATCCCATGAAGGGGTGCAGTACTTTGTAAGGAAGTACTTTTACTATACCAACGGTAGTGCAAGGAGATTTGGTTAGAATCCCATTCGACGCGAGATTTTTACCCATGTTATGTTGGGTCATTTGAGTCTACGGTATATGGAGTTGTTCTTCGGATTTGGAATTGTTGTTTAGGTAGAAAGAACAGTACTATATAAATTGGATTGAATTTAAATCAACATATCCTTTTATCTAAATGTATTTTTCCACTCAATTATTAAAGTTTTCGCACCACTACAGTTCCTCTAAATTACCTTAGAGGGTTTAAAATGTATATACGAATTGAATTAGTATATGCATATGAATATTTGTTTGTATACATTTCTAATATTCACTACTTTTATATAACCATCTATTACTTTTTTATATATTTTATTAATGTTTTATCAATTATTATTATTTACTATATTTCTATTATCTGTATTTGAATGTTAAGATTTTGATTGAACAATATATTTAAAATACAACAGATTTCTTTGTGTAGATATAGTTATTTTATTTAAAAATTTTATTGTTTACATTTTAATTTTATTCGGTGGTTGTTAATATGGGAAAAAAGGAAAGATGTGTTAGAACAAGGGAGAAATGTGTAGATAAATAATGGGATAAAAATAAGGGAGAATAATATAGAAAAAAAGGATAAAAAAAGAAAGAATAAAAATGATAAGACAACTAAAAAAAACAGGTATTATCATTATATATTATGAATAAACTGCAGTATACCTATACATTATTAGAATTAAAAAAATATTGTCTAACTAGCTATAATAATGATGTGTATTTAGTAACCCACTATAGTTAGTAGAGAGCAGTACCTCGTCTTTGAATAAATCTTTCCTCTCCTAGAAAAGTAACTTAAATTTAAGGTTTTTAAATTTTTCTCCCACTCCGCTATTATGTTTTGGTTTTTGTTAAGAATTTAAGGACTTTTCCACCTCAGAAAGTGTAAAAGTTGAAAATTTCTATGAAAATTGACCTGGTATGGGATAATGTTTTTTTAATACCATATTTTTTCTTTCCATCTAACAACTATTTTATCTTTTGGTACAAAATTTAATTATTTTCATCTTCTATTCTGACAAATATACGAGAAAATACGACCATAGGTACGGAACTGTGTTAGGCTAGTGCATCTATTCACTATGTACTATTGACTTTGACTTACCCCTGACTAAATTTTAATAAAAAATCCTGAAATATTTCTTAATAATTCTTTTTAAAATTCAGTACCTCAGGGTAATCTCCTTGGTCCTATCCTTTATACAGATTTCACAGCAGCATCCCAACCCATCCTAACACTTTCCTCACCACGTATGCCGATGATACATGTCTATTGTCAGTGAACAATTATTCTTACATTGTATCCCAAACTCTCCATTGAAGAATGGAGCCAAAATTGGAGGATTAAAATTAATTCCAATAAATACGACCAAATAACATTTACCCTTCGTCGTAAACCAATGACCTCTTGCCCTACAGTATCCTTTAATAATACGCCACTTATTCCTGTCGAACAGATCCGTTACTTAGGACTACATCTCGACAAACGACTGACATGGAATCCTCATACAAGAGTGAAAAGGAAAGAAACTGCTAGTCGATTTCAACTATTACAACGTTTACTAGACAAACGGTCTAAATTGCCAATCCATTACAAAAGACTGATCTAAAATACTGTAATAAGGCCAATCTGGACATATGGAGTTGAGCTTTGGGACTCCACTAAACCTTTGAAATCCCCTCGTATTTAATCCTTACAATCCAAAATCCTTCGTAAATTCCTCAATGCTCCTTACTTTGTCACAAATAAAATCATACATAAAGACTTTAATGTTCCCTACGTAACCGATCTAGCCCGAACCAGATATCACTCCTTCCATTACATACTCCCTAACCACTCAAACCCCCTAGTTTCTAACCTAGTTTCCTCTTCCATTCCTGACAATCCTCCGAGGTGCCTGAAAAGAAGATGGCCACGAGACCAGCTAATGTAAAATGTCATTAGAGTGCTACCAATGGGTAGATTCTGATGTTTGTACCATGTCACTATCTCACCTACAGAAAATTTACTTGTTGTATATATGTTATACAGTTGTAAATAACAATAAATAAATGATTAAAAAAACTACTTAATGTCCGACGTTTCGCTCTACTTTTCCGTCTGTTAGTGTTTGAATTTTGTGTTCTAACATCTACTTTTCTGTTTTTTGTTTATACATCTCCTGTACTTTCTTAACTGTATATTTAACGTATTTTTTAAAAATTTTATTCTTACCATTGTGTAATTTTTTATTCTTATCATTGTTTATTCAAGTTTATTTTATATTAATACTATTTTATGGCTTCCCTTCTTTTATTTATAAATAATTTTCTACTCACTTAATTTTTACATAATATTTATCCAACCTTAATTTACCTTATTGTATCATATCGTTGTAATGTTCTTAGTTGTTTTGTGTATCTTTTTAATTAAACGTCGGATAATAAATAGTTAAAAAATCTGTTCTTTTATATTTACTGTATATTTTAACTCTTGCAACATCATCTCTAAGACTTATTTTTTTCTATTCGTAATGTTTAGCATGCTATTACTATTTTTTATTAAACGATTTGATGCTCACTAACCAAAAGTTGTTTAGGTGAAATATCTGAGGTCCATGATTAAATGATTCGAATTATTGTTTCCCAATATATGTTTTGTTGACACGCTCGGAAAAAAATTAGAAATTAAGATTATTAATGTATTTCAATTGGGCATTTTCCTATTAATACACATAATCATTAGGAAAGATAAGTTTTAACAATAAATCTTCATATAAATATGTGTTGCCGGACTCTTCCTTGGCCCATTTGTAGGCTTAGTTACTAGGAGCACGATTTGAAAAAAAAAAGAAAACCTTATTTTTTTTCTTTTGTGTTTCTGTGTAGAAATCATAACAATAAAAGATAAATTAATCATTACCACTTAATCCTACAACAAAAACCTGCTTTATTATATGATCGGAAGATGGCACAATGATGAAGAATTTCACGGACATGAACGGTAGAAGGGGAACTTAGAACACACAGAGGAAGCACCGTCGGAATATGTCAGAGCCGCTAGAAAAGGGAGGACGTCTTTTGTTTTCTAATGTCTTGTCTTGTCCCATTGTGTGTGCCTGTTTGATTGGCAACAGGAGCCGTGCTGTCAGCGTGTCTTTTGTTACGGCTAGGTCTGCTTTTCGTTCCTCAGCTCTGTCTATATTTGTTTTGATGGGTCTTAATTTCTTCTCAGGAGAACGAAAAGTCAAAGAAGGCGTTGAAAGTTTAGGTTCTCATCTAGAGTGAAACTTTTTTTAAAAAAAAATAATTTAACGAGTATATTGATATAAATTAATAAACTAATAAAAACAATGCATATACTGATGTTCAATAAACATTTTG
>NW_027105356.1:873626-875531 GCF_000696795.3 Halyomorpha halys
AAAAAGTTTGACTTGTCCAGGAAGGGCCTGCACCTGGTTAATTTGATTCTGGTCCCTCGTCCTAACCTATTTTCTGCTTCGATACTTAAAGGTTAGCCAATCTAATTTTCTCAGGGGGCTCTGGTAATGTGACAAACTTAATACAAATGTTTCCACATCCGAGGATGCTAAAAGCTTCCCAGAAGGATACCCTGACCAGGTATAAGGGCAGATGACGAAACACCTTAATAATACCCCGGATTGTCAATACATAGCAGTACATATGACATGGTTCGTCACACGTTAGAAATAAAAACAAAAAAAAAGAAAAATTGGGACCACAAATAACGCACGATGATCAGCTGGTAGATTAATTTATTCTGTATTCTAATCCTGTATATATACTGTTATCTTATGATTACAACGTGAGATTGGTATTAAGGCAGACATCAGGTGCTGTCATACCTTAACTCGACCTTACCAGTTTTCATACAATCCTCGTAAACCTAAAAAAAAGAAAAGCAAGTACTGCAAAGTCAGAAAAATATAACGATAAGTAATTATAAAAAAAATACAAAGAGTGTGTATCAAAAATAAAATTAACTTCATTCATCCTGTAAGCTTAGTGATCGCTAAAATACTTATAAAGAAATAGTAAATAACACCTCTTTGATGTGTATTAAAGAAAACTAAAACAATAACTTGGATACAATAACATATTTTCACTTCTCTTAGATCTACCTGCAGAGTTGGGCAATAATTAGCTATAGTTGAAACTAACTGCTAAAATGTTAGAGAAATTGTTCTAGTATCCTACAAGATACCAACAAATGTTTTTCGATTATTGCTGTAAATTTTTTTTATTCTAGGTCTAAATAAAGGACTTCTGCAAAAAATTTCCAAAAATCGAAAAATTTGAAGTCGGGTCCAATTAAGGGTTAATAACTATATTTAAATATATTATTGAGTGTCTTTGAATCTTATAAGTCGGAGGAAGTTAGTTCTTGATGTAACAGTAGTGTAGGACTATTGTTAAGAGTTGTAGACGCTGCTTTTATAGACAACATTGAAAAGTGGTCAAAAGTTAGTGGGACCACGTATATATTGATTCAATTAATGTTTCTAATTGTCTAATCTTAATCAAATTAAATACTTCAGTGGCACTCATCGAAAGTAGTGGTTGTTTCATCGTTAACCACAAATAATCATAAAATACCAAAACAATACATAACGCGTGCAGCCAGGGTTTCATAAATGAATTATACCAACGACCGATGATGATTAGACAGCTGATTCAAGGCCAAAGATTATTGACACGTTGCTAGGCGACGCCAACCAAATAACCACCACTGACCGTTATTCTTATATTTATATATTATTATACAAAGTATAAATACATTTGTTTCAAATAAAAATAAAACAAACCTCTAAAGTAAATAATACGAATAAAAGTAAATTCAATCTAATTAAATTCTAAGAATATTTATAAATTAATCATTTAACTTAGCGTTAGCAGCTCTCGAAAAACATTTTTCTTTTTTTATTAGAACCAGCAAAATAAAATATTTCTTACTGACTTCAACTGTCTCATTTTTTATTCGAAAAATGATTTTCATACTAAATAATTCAACAACACTATCCAAATTATAGTCTCAAAACATTTATTTCATTCACATGTCCAACGTTTCGGCCAATTCGGCCATCTTCAGGGACAATCTATTACAAAAGTTTCCATTATTTGTATGATCCTACAATCAATTCATTTATTTAACATTATTATTCATTTTAAACAGTTTTGATCTCTTTTCTCTCAACTTTATTCATTTTAACTTCTTCTTCATAATTTTTACTTTAATACCTGACACAATACCTGAAACATACAGACAGCTTTTCGGAGTTCCTATGGGGGGATGTTTATCAATATCA
>NW_027105356.1:876951-887131 GCF_000696795.3 Halyomorpha halys
TCTCAAGAAAGAAATTTAAAGATTATAAATAAATGATTTTCATGTTTTTTCCAATGTCTCACTTGTGAGGCACATATAAATTTTTGATTTTTTTTTGTTTTTATGATTTAATGTGGTTTTCGCTAACAGTTGTCATATGTATCTCACTTTGTAAAATTTTATTAGTAACTTAAACACTCAATAGCATGGTATAAGGTTATAAATACATATCTTTTCCAGAACGTAGACTTAAATACATAAATGGAACAATTATTGTTTAATCATATATACCAGGGGTGGCCAACTTTTGTCGTGGGCGTAGTCTAAGGAAGAAGATCGGGTGGGAAATGCATAGTATGTTTATATACTGTGTTTCAGTATCAGGTGCGAGTTATAGGTGGATAAGTAATATATATTTTCAAAACTATTATTTATTTTTTAAATCACTTATTAAGTTTTCGAGATATAGGCTCATGAAGAAAATAAATTTCCAGATCCAACTTGTGATAGCAGCAATCCGTACATGCGTTACTTAAAAAAATCGATTTTCAACATAAATTTTTACTAACTTAAAAGGCAATTTAATTTTTTTATTAACTGCAATGTATAATTTGTTGTACTGCTCGTTCGTAAATATGAACAAGTTGTTATAAAGCTGCACAGTATGGATGATAATTTGATTTCAATATTTCCCTTTCGTGTTTTGTTTTCTTAGTCAGGAAAACGAATTATGAAAGAATAATATTACTTACGTTTTGCTAATCTATCAATAGCTCGCTGTGTACAAATCGTACTGAAATACAAATATACTACTTATCTATCTACGTAAAAAACAACAACAATAATTATTTAAAGGGCAAACAAACTTACGTCCAGAGAAATTAAAAGAACATGGATAATAATTAACATTTGATCCATATATGAAACTATTGCTTGAAAGTTTTGTCTGCTACAATCGCTTCGAAGTCCACGGTACTTGAATTCCACCCCAGATATTGCGAGCGAGCGACGTTCAACCCAAATTGGCCTCACGATCAACTTGATGGCCACCCCTGATATATACAATATTACTTTTTATTGGAGTCTTTGGACCTCGGGACTGTATAATGCGTAGTTAAAACGAGTCGATAACAGCAAAGGGAAAGTCAAAAAAAGTAAAAATAAAAAGTTAAAGACTTATTAGACGGAAGCAGAAAAAGAGTGACATAAAAAAGTATCCTCAGGTCGCCGGCGACATCCGATCTAGGATAATCCCGGTTTCCGCCGGAGCTACTCCAGTTACATCTGGGATTCTCGGCCGCTAGCTCAGCCCGACTTCGTAAGTCCCTTATTTGATCAAATTGTATTTTTAAGCAGTTGGAACTTGAAATTTTGTATTCGATTTTCATATTGAAAGAAGAGTATGGAAAATCATGGTAAACTAGGGAAAAATAGAAGAAAAGGGCCGTACTTATATAAAATTTTAATTTTAACATTGCAATATTTCATAACATAGCCTTCACTTATAATGTCTGTCTCTTTTAGTTCTTATGAGAACTGTTGAAGTAGGATTCTGTAACTAACCAGAAAAGACAAAAAAAAAGTTATAAAAGCTATGTACCGGATCCATTTTATTGTAGTTACGTAGGATTTTTTAAACATTAAAGTCTAAATTAATGAAAACGTATCCAAGTACTTAAGTTTTTATATCTAACTCACATTATTTTATACATTACATTATTTGGATATATAATTCCTTTATTTCAGAGATTTATTAACTTCATCGAGACAATAGGTTTCAGAATATACTGGACGACCAGTTTTGAATTAAAGGTTGGTTTGCTGGTGTTCTTCAAGGTAGTATCCTCGGTCCCAATCTTTACAAAATCTATACAGCTGATATCCTAACCACATAAATCGATGACATATGTGAGTTCGCAGTTCATAGTAACCCTGTAATTGCATCCCAAACTCTCCAGGTTCATATCACTCGCTCGAAGAATGGTTTCATAAACCTACTGGATGCCCTACAGTAACTCTAATAATATTCCTCTTACCCTGTCTAACAGGGCCCTGTTTCATAATGAGAGCTAATAGTATTAGTTAAAAATACAAGTAAAGAAACAACGTGTTAATTACACTAATAAATTTATTTTTTCATGATAGGGAGGACTATTAGTGGTATTGCAGGAGTTAAAAGTACAAGTTACTATTTTACAAGTCAGTTTAATTGTATTAAGTTAAATCGACAAGACTAATAGTATTAGTTTGTACTTTCTTATGAAACAGGGTCCAGATCTGCTACCTTGGACTACATCTACACAGACTAACTTTGAATCCTCACACAGCACTAAAAATACAGGAAACTTCATGTTGGTTCTGACTATTACAACGCTTACTTGACAAACGGTCTAAACTTACAATCCATCACAAAGGACTCATCTTCATGACTATAACAAGCCTATCTGGACATACGGAGTTGAGCTTTGGGGCTCCACTAAACCTTCGAATTCCTCTCGTTTCCAATCCTCACAATCAGAAATCCTTTATAAAATCCTCAATGCTCTCTTCTTTGTCACAGATAAAATCATCCATAAGACATTTATTTTCTATATTTAATGGAACTAGCCCGAACCAGGTGGCAATCCTTCCAATATGAAGTCCCCAAAAACCCATACCCACTAGTGTCTAGCCTTGCTTTCTTTTCCATTCATGACAATACTCCAAGGCTCCCCAAAAAAAGCCTCGAGACCTTCCAATATAGAAATGTTATTAGAGTGCCACCCATGGTTAGTCTCTATACATTTTTATATCATACCATTGTATATGATTAAATTTTTGTAAGACAGATTTTTTTTTTTTTTATAACTAGTAAGTCAAAGGCATATTTTACTATTAGCATTTAGTAATTAATTAAATCATTATTTTTAATGACTTGAACAACTATATAGTTTGTAAATAAAATGTATTGTAACAAATAAATGTATATTTTCAATTAAAAATTGAATTATAATATTTAGGTTATTCCGTAAAAAAATGCAAACCTTTTTATAGATTTTACTATCCATTTTACGTTTACAATTTTGTAAGGTTATGTCAATTTATTGAAGAGTATTGATTGTTGAGGCTGAAACCTCTGGAAATAATTCCCTCGGGAGAGAAGGCGGAAGATAGAGCAGGAGACACAGACAGGCGGGATATTTATGCTGCTAATCTTGCGGAGCCGAACTACTCCGGATAATGATGTGTTATGGCGTGGAAGGCAGCCCCCCGAGATAAGCATATGAAATAGGGCCGGTTCAAAGTTAAACAGGCTTTTATGTCCTCTTATCAGGGGCCAGCTTCGCTTTAATTAGAGCCCACCTGAGTGTGTGCATCTTAGCGGGCAAACTTTGGCCAGCCAGTCAGCAAGTGTGCTCCGTAACTGCCTCTTATCGGAGAAATTGTTACGTCGCGTGGCCTCTTACTTGATCAAACAGAAAGCCATTACTATATGATAGATTTGATTGGAAACGTTAGAAAAACAATGTAGTATGAAGTTCACTGGTAGTGTTCCGGCGAGCTGGAGGCATATACTTGTATATAACCAGAAATCTATTGCTGCCGTAAACCTTCCACAATGCAGTTATATGCATTTGAATATTTGTAGGATTTCAAAGATAAAAAAATATATTTTGAAATATAGCGGCCCAACAAATAACAACCAAGTTGTGTTATAATAACCTATATTACGGTTCCGAAAATATAGAAAATATATAAGATATAGAAAATAAGGATTTTATGAATTATTTTTTAAAAGGAAAAAAAATACAGTAAATAGAGGTCTTATAGACAGAGAACATAAATAAATGAGATATATTGGCATGATGAAACTTTCAAAACATAAATTAAGGCGATTAAAAAGAAAAAAATTAGAAATAGTGAGGAAGGTCTACTGTCCTACATACTTCCTAAATTTTGTATCTTCAAAATCATCTATGAATACCACGAAAACATTATTTCAAGGTATATATGACAGAGAACTATCATGACAATGTATAAATTATAAAGTAAATTTTTTGGTCTTACCATTAGGTGTCTTCTTCTGGATATCTGATATGCAGTGAAGTCCAGAAGGGAGATCGCGTTTTTGAGATGAAGCAATGGATACCTCTTGCGAGTGTGCCAACTAAGCAGCGAAAGCTGGGGTACAGTGGAATACTGAAAATATTCTTAGGTCCTAGAAAAATGCTGTCGCTTTTTGGGCGCCAATTACACATGTGTAGAATTGTAGAGAAAAAAAATTACTGTATTTTTGATTTGATTTTATTGTTATATCAGAACGGCCTGGTGGGCCTTACATGGTTGATATAACTTATATTATATATATTTTTAACAGTTGATTATGAGGGGGTATAGTCATACAAATGACACCCCTAACTATATACAATGTTCTTATTAAAAGAAAAAAAAAGAAAATAAATAGATAAGAATAATGCTTCTTAATAAAAGAGGAAAGTAAAATTAATAACAGAAAATAATGATATTGGTACACTTAAATAAAACAAACAATTGCCTTCTAATAGTAAAAAGAAACAAGTTAATTTGAAAAAGGGAAGAGACAAGAAAAGAGAAAAAAATATAATAATGAATAAATAAAATGAATAATAATAAGTAAATAGAGGTAGTGTGACTAGGAATTAATTTTATATTTATTAAAAATTTATAAAAGAATGTCCTGCAGCAGTCTGGGCTTCAGTCTTTGGGTTGAGGTTGGATTTCCCAGGTTTTAGGTCACTGCTCCTTTAACTGTCGGCAACTGGGAGTGGAACTTCATGAACCGTTTTTTGATATAATCCTTTATTGACTAAATTACTGT
Organism: Halyomorpha halys; assembly: GCF_000696795.3. Taxonomy (NCBI): domain Eukaryota; kingdom Metazoa; phylum Arthropoda; class Insecta; order Hemiptera; family Pentatomidae; genus Halyomorpha; species Halyomorpha halys. Next base: position 881,768 of record NW_027105356.1, read on the forward strand.
ATTAATTTATAAATGTAATAAATAGTGAAAGTTTTGCTTGTGGTACTTATATCTGAAATAGTACAAAACACAAAGATAGGATTTTGGACCGTATGTATATTAGGACACCATAATATATAACTATGCAATAAGATATAACTAACATATTTGTTGTTCATTGGAGGAGATCAGTAGCACTGACTGCTGATGCCAGTTCATTAGTATTATGTCTCAACTTAGTTATTAAGTAGTAAGAAGACAAACTACAAACTATTATCTTTGAAATATAGGTTGAAACTCTCAAAAATGAAAACAAATAAGATGGAAATAGTGAAGAAGTTATGCTAACTTATTTACTTGGTAAGCATTTCTTTAAAACAGAAGTGGGCCTGGAACATTCTCATTATCTTGGCACAAAGTGGTGAATCCAAACACCCATTGTAGATGTCTAAAATATTTGGAAGCTAAGCTCAAACAAAGTATCCCTTCCATCAAAGCGTCCGGCAATTTGAGAATGACCAATCAGGGACGATGCTTTGAAAGATGACCACAATGCTGATGGATTCGAGCCTAAGTGCTTGTCCGACATCAAAAGGGCCGAATGGGAGTATTGAGGGTATTGTGGGCTTGGATAATGTGTTTGTTTGCCGCTTATTTTCATTTTTGGATTGGGCCATTAGCTAACAAAAATTTTAAATTAATTTACTTAATTAAATTAAAATTCCTAAAGTTGATTGACCCAATCTAATGATATATTATTATATGTTCATTTTTAAACATATTTATTTAATTTTTATATTCAATATTATTAGTATATTCTTGAGGGATTTACAAATCAGTATTAACAACAAGAAACGTACTATACAGTACATCTAATATTTGTATACGGCTTCAGAAGAAAAAAACAAGCGTCAGTATCATAAAACAAATAATACATTCAAAAATGTGTATTTTTATGTTACATATATTGTTGAGCTATGTATATTAACAAGATGGTTCCACCTAAAAAATACAATTAAATAATTAATTCAACTATTTATTAAGGGCCTGCGTTTCGACTCACATAGCAGTCTTAATCAGGGAGAAAATAAAATAGTACAGAGCATGTAAAATAATGTAACAGAATAAAAGTAACGCACAAAATTAAATTAAGAAAGATCAGGAACTGAGTCACTGTACTCCAAACTCCTGGACACGAGTTCAAGTCCAGTTGTGGCAGATAATCATGTATTCTTTTATACAGCCTCAAATTTGGGTTGGGAGATGATTCTGTGGAATACCCAGCTTCTAAAATGTATAAACTCTTTAGTTCGAAAGAAAATCTAGTAGCTGAGAGTGGTAAGATGCCATTTGAGTCCCTGGGGGTTGAAGCGTTACTTGTTGAAGTTTCGAAATTCGAAACTTGCCACCACCTCGAATCTGGCCTGGTTGATTTTCATTTCGTGTGGATCCACAGAATGAATACTTTACCTCCCACGCTGGTAAGAACGGTTGGCTGTTTGTTGGTAACTTAACTTCTAAAGATTGAGCGTGATATCTGACCAAAATACCTCCTAGTATAACCGTTGGTCTACAATCACTCCTTCCTTACAAAGTACTCAACCCACAACCTCATGGATTGTAGAGTTTGCAGGATTATTTTTCGTTGATTTTAATTGGTAAATAGATAAATGGTCAAATCCTTAAATTTTACAGATGTATATATAATATATATACACTTATAAAAGCATGTATAGGTGAGTGAATATGTGAAAAAATAAAATAGAGAGGGGAGTATATGTATGATAAAAGAATACACATATAATAAGAATATATTAATTATGGATTTTTTAAAAAAAAATGTTAAGTTATAAGCAAAATAATTAAATTTTAATGTTAATTAAACTATATTAAATATACATTAATGATAAAAAAAGTTATTTTTTATATGATAAAGTAATAACCTGTTGAAGGTAAGAAGCAGTTTGTTTGTATAAAAGAATTTTTAAACTTAAAATATAAAAAATATAATGTAAGTAATCAATTTAAAAACAAAAATTTTTATGAAGTTGTAATGGTATTATTTTAATATTTAATTTATTTTAAAGATGTGACTTTAATTAGTCTGCAAATTAAAACAATGACATCAATATTGAAGGTATGGTCAAAGAAATCAGTATGTAGTTAGGAAAATAATGTAATTGTTATAAAAACAAAAAAAAAAATTATAGTTTGTCTCCTTGAGAACGGCCTGAGGGCCGAAACGTTGGAGAGTGTTTTGAGAATAAAAGTTGAGAGTTAAATGGATCAAAATTGTGTATATCTTATTTTGATTTCTACTTTTAAATAAGTTTTATTTATAGATCAATTTTATACTATTAAATTATTTTCACCTACACTGTATTTTTATATTTTATCCCTTATATAGACCTGAACGTTGTAACTTAGTGAACAATTGAGACTATTACTGAATTTTTTTCTTCCCCACTTTCCTCTAAAATTTAATGATATTCAAATAATTTCATTATGCTTGTATAAGCTCTAAGACGGGAAAAATTTTCAGCTCTTCTATTATCGGTCTTCAATGACATTAAAATCGTTGTTTGGTTCAGTATCCTTATGAGGTAAATATTTTACTGTAAAGTGGACATTCATTAGTCAGAAAAGTAGATTCTTGTCATGGTTTTGTGGTATTGGTATCGTGATGGTCTATTTTCATTTTTTGGATGTACAAAATCATGAGCCACTTCTCATCGGCTACTGCGATTAATCCACAGATTTGATTCTTGTTTATATTTTTTACCTCTAATATTTCGAATAACTACATATTATTTGTGGTGTTGAATATATATTCCAGGAATCTACGTAAGCTCTAATTATGATATGATAATATTATTTTTGAGGAAGTAATAATAATAATAATAAAATGAATTTTCGAAAAATAAAATAATGAACTTTTGTTTTTATTCTAATAATGTTTCTGATAAAGGTTACGTCATGGATCAGATGTTCTTTTAAGCTGAAGATACTCTCAATCTGTGGCCTGTTTCGATAGGAGACGAAGTGACGGCCCAGCGACGCACAAATCACCGAGTGATTTACCACAGCATAACTTACCTCGGACCTTTTTCACATAAATCCACTTCGATAAGGACGCTTTATCTCCATCCTCTTCCTCATATCTCTTAGCTCACTTTTTTGACCTTCTTTGATCAGAAGTTCGAAGAGGATGGTGGATAAAAAGTTAAGCTTTAATGTCATAATTTAAGAAAATGAGAATTTTAATATAGGGTGTTTTTTTAAGCCCGATAGAACTTGAAATTGTAAAAAATAACACAAAAAATTAAATTGTAATCAAAATTTTTTTTTTATTCGAAAGATCAATACGTGACATTAACATTTGAAAATGATTTCGGGCATATGGGCACCGCGGCTGTTCTTGACGAAGCGCATTCTGGATGTCCAATTTTGGGCCACTTTTTCGAGCACTGCTGGCCGTATGTCACGAATAACACGAACAATGCTGGCCTCCAAGGCGTCAATTGTTGCTGGTTTATCAGCATAAACCAGTGACTTCACGTAGCCCCACAGGAAATAATCGAGAGGTGTCAAATCGCACGACCTTGGAGGCCAATTGACAGGTCCATTTCTCGAAATCAACTTATCGCCAAATTTTGATTTCAATAAGTCGATGGTTGCGTTCGCCGTATGGCACGTAGCGCCATCCTGTTGAAACCACATCTCCTCCGGATCAATGTCATCCATATTTTCAAACAAAAAATCATTGATCATGGGTGCGGTAACGATCTCCATTGACCGTAACGCGAGCTTAAGGTCCGATGATGCCACCAGCGTGAAAACCGCACCAAACGGTGCATTTTTCTGGATGTAATGGAGTCTGTAGGGTCTCTTGTGGATTGGTCTCACTCCATATGCGGCAATTTTGCTTATTAACAAACCCGTTAAGCCAAAAATGCGCCTCATCGCTGAACACAATTTTGCGATAAAACAACAGGTCAGTTGCCAACTGCTCTAGAGCCCAATCGGCGAAAGAACGACGCATAGTCTATTCATGATGATTTGTCAGAGTATACTGAAACAAATAAAAAAAAAATTTTGATTACAATTTAATTTTTTGTGTTACTTTTTACAATTTAAAGTTCTATCTAGCTTAAAAAAAAACACTATAAGATCTCAAGATATGTTTATGTTTATTCATCATAAAACTGATTGAGTTGTTTATCCTTCAAAACTTGTAACAAGGGAAAGTAAATTCTCATAAACATAACAATGTCATTCCAAAAACCTATAGGAAGTAATCTTTTTCTTAAATAATTTTTAATAATTATTTTCTACCTTCATCATAACTCCTTAAAAACAATTCGATATTTTGAAAGTCTCCTGATTTTTTTTTTATCACTCTTTAGTCTCAAACAATGAATTAATTTTTTTTTAAAGAACAAGCTGCCATTGATGTTTGGGCATGACGTCATTTAGACATAAATATATGCTAAGTTTATCTACTTAGTACAAGTGTTTTTTTAATTTATTATTTTTTTTTTTTTAGATGTCTTTGTTATTTTATCAATTGTCTGTTATGAGATATATTCCTTATCGTTCATGTGCAGTACCTAATTGACGAAACATGTCAAAATTAGAAATATTTCATTAAATCTGGTTGGATCCGAAATTATCATTAAATCAAAATAATGGATTATATTTTTGAGCTCTCTAACCACTCAAACCCCTTATTTTCTAATCTTGCATCCTCTTCCGTTCCTGACAATCCTCTGAGGCGCCTGAAAAGAAGATGGCCACGAGACCAGCTTATGTAAAATGTCATTAGAGTGCTACCACTAAAACTCCAATTTAACTTAGATCAGATTTACTAAATGTATTATAATGTACAGTTGTAAATAGCAATAAATAAATATTTAAAAAAAAAAAATTTTGAGATCACTTCGATGTAAGTATAATGCAAGATACAAAGTTTAGGTTTATTAGAGGTTATATTTATTCGGAAAGGCCACTTAACAGTAACTAAAAACGTAATGATTTTACCTTCCAGTTGGAAAACGAAATAGATAATTATGTTCCATAAAAAAATAATGGCTTCAGTAAAAAAAAAATGATGAAATCAGACTGGAGACCATCTAGATTAGATTGTCAATCTGATGAAACATAGTTGTTGTTGTTTAAGATACAACCTTAAATAAGTACTTTATAGGAAAATTGTTAGAAACTAAGCATCAGCAATACATATAGTATTTTTAGTAAATAAACTTCAATTTAGAATATACTATAGTTTTCGTAAAAAATTTCGCTAACTTTAAATTATCAATTCTAAGCAAATTTGTACTTTCTGCTTACATGAACCAGTATTCCATGGTTGTTTTTGAAAAAAAA
>NW_027105356.1:888436-895341 GCF_000696795.3 Halyomorpha halys
AAAAAAAAAAAAAAATAAAAAAATAAATTAAAAATTAATTCTTTATTTATATTAATCAATAAATATATGATTGGGTTTCTGAATTGACTAACAATAATATTAAATTTACTTCCACTTTTTTTCTTTATGCCGAAAAATACCATATTGAGTTAGGAATTTATACCAAGGCTACGGTTTTGGGTTGAAAACAATTCGGTTGCAGTTTAGCATACTCTCTAGTTTTATAAGCGCTTTCCTATCGTGAAGCCTCCAAATGATTGAAAACATCATATTCGAACAATAATAAAAATGAATACCTAATTGTAAGTCCTTAATAACTGATGAAGATATACCAAAAAAAGAGTAGTGCTAATTTAATGCTAGAGAGTTTTTTTTTTTCGATGAATAAACAATGTGTAAAGAATGTAATTTGGTACTCAGACCGTGCATTACGATGAGAAATCAGGATTTGAGAATATTCAAACATGAAATTGTTAAAAGGTTTTTTTAAATTATTTTCTAGTAAAACCGTATCACTTAAAAAAAATCACTAAGTATGTTAAGTTAGTCAGTTTCAGAATATATAACATTTTTTTTAAGCGTACGGCTTAACCGATTTCCAATTTCCATGTCACATTTATTCAGACCCATGGGTTCCTACAAAATATTCGTTGCCAACTTGAAAACATCCGGTTATGAACGGCCTAGCTATGACGTTTCAGCTAGTACAATTCAGGGTTAACGTAAATTATCGAATAGCTGAATCTTAGTGTTTCACTAATTTCACGTGATATTGCTTATATTTCGAATGAATTAAGGGAATGTAAGAGATCTCTCAGGTATAAACTAGTTTATTTTGTTTATTTATTTTTATTACATAAATGAACATCAAGATTGGTCTCTAAATCCTATATGGTCGAAAGATTGTATATTAAAAAATTAGCCCGAAGATTAAGATTTTCGTTTTTTTTTACTGATTTTTCCTTAAATTGTTTTTATTTTAAATTGTGATGTGTAAATTTCTTGTTTGACGTTTTCATATTGACTGATATATGAAGTCCATGTTCTGTAGATTTTTTGTTCTAATTTGTCAAAATTATTCCGTTTAATAAATTATGGATGATAATGTTGGTATAAAAAAAATACGAACTGTATCCCAACCGGTCCAGATGCCTATAGTATGATCAAGATGTTAAGTGGTCAAGGTTTCATAGTGAAGTGGGTTCAAGTGCCGGAGTTACAATGTAGCATGGCCATCAAAGGCCGAACGGCAAAGACACAAGAAGGGACGGGACAAGTGGAGGACAGATCGCCCCGCTGACAGAGACCAAACGCCGACAGATGTTGTCAATATTTACCCGCTTGGGACCGTACACTGCCCAGGCCCTCTCCTGTTTACAGAATTAATTATCATTGCAACACCTCAACGGAGCAGTATTTTATTCCGAGTACTCGTAGTTTATCCGGTAAATAGGGGCGGTTTGTTTTCTCTCCTCATAAGCGACCATCTCTTGTTTACGATAAATCCTTCAACGGAACTGCCGCTGTATTCTTGGCATCATCCTGAGGAGACCCTTCCAAGAAGGTGGCCACAACTGCCACTAGCCACACCCAAAGCAAACTGTTTACATCCGAAGAGAGTCCTTAAGAAAACAGAACCGGGGCGATTAACGAAATTATTCCGCTCAAACAAACAACGTCCTTTTTTCGTGTAAATAAAAATTAAGACTGAATTTATAGTGCCGGGTCGAAGCCAGGCTGCAACGAATGTTTCCTCACTATATCTCTATTTAAATCTAGATCGGAGCCTCTATTTCTTCCTAGATCAAAACAGACTTTTTTAGTCCCGGTGGCAGTCCAGGAAGTTGGGGCATAAGATAGTTTATGTTTGGTTTCTACGATCAGATATCTAGGATTCGATAGATAAACTACGTAAACACTGTGAACGTCTTCATCTTAGCTGAGATACTGCTGAGATAGGAATTTCTGTTGGGTTTGAAACCATAACAAAACATCTAGCCGAACTATGATTTGCTATATATTAACACAAAGTTCTGGCTAATTTTCAATTTTATACCCGAAATACTTAATGATTGGCAGTACAGCCGTTCCAAAAATACCAATGAACTCAACTATATTTGCTTCCTAACTAACAACTCTGCCTCTACATATTGTTAGGATATCATTAAGTTTTTGATTTGAAATTTTGTGTTTCTTTATATTCTTTTTATAAAGTTACAAAGATGGAAGAGCAAGTGTAAGAGTATAACATTTATTGCTAGGCATATTCATATCAAATATAAACTGATAATGTTAAATATATATTGATAAAATTCTTTTTCTTTCTTTTTTTCTTCTAAGCCCCTTGGGGTTGATATCATCACGAAAACAGGTTTGATGTAGCCTCCTTTTCTGCATTGGTATTAGTGCATTTGAAGTGGACACTGAGGAAACTTCATCATTTGGAAAGGAGTAGTCGAGTTTAATTCTTAAACACATAAAAATAATAAAATCAATTTAAAAAAAAAAAAGAAATCGAGAATGGAGACTTTTTTTTCATTTATTTCACTTTCGAACTGTATTAAATAAAAAAATTACAACTAGTAAATGGAATATAAATTATGGTGCAATGGTGCAGTACACACTTGTAAAGAATCTACGCATCTGTAGAACTCCAATAACATATAATGGACTTCAAATAAACTTTTTACATAAGATAGGGAAATTCTTTCATATAGTTTTAAAAATGATAAATTTTAATTTTTTTTAGATGTAGATGTTTTTAGAAATTGCTGTTAAGAAAACTAGACAAAGGGGTTCTTAAAATTTACGTCGCTCATATTGGTTTCTAGAATATGAGTCAATGAGGGAATTTGTTCTTTAAAGTTTTTTCTAATAATTTCACGGATTTTTAAGTTATGAGAAAATTTTGGAATTTTAATGAATAAGAAGATGCTTTCGGTTTAAGATATTTAGATGTAGTAATGTTGTTAAGGGAATCGTTAATGGATTTTGAAAAAAGAGAGTTAGATGGAAATTTGAAGAAGATTATATGATTTTCTATATATAATTCTATATATTCTATAAATGGGCAAGGAATCTATGGAGGGAATAAATGGCATTTACGAGAGATTTTAAATAAGGGTATGAGGGTTTGAAGAATGATAAAGAAATATTATACTGTGGAAAATACTTGAGAAGACAGAAGAGTGAATAGATGAGTAATTGATGAAGGTTATCGAAGTTCGTCAGAAATGTCTTGGATGCTTAAAGAAGTCGAAGTTATAGAAGAAACAAAGTCTGGTGATGAGAATGTAAGATGCTGAGGATACCTGGACTAGTTTAATATTGTACTATGGTGAGTAGACAAGAGAAGATTGTGTAAAAAGTAAACAGAAGAGTGAATCGAAGAGTAATTGATGATAGATGATAATGAAGGTATCGAAGCAGAAATGTCTTGGTTGTTAGAACAAGCCGGAGTGCGAGGGGAATAATCGGTGTTGGGATCTAGCTCCAGAAGCCTTGAAAGCCTGGAAGTCTGGTCGAAACATTGGCACTCAAAAATAAGTTTTACTTATGTGTGTTCTTCACTGACAGCACCTCTATCTTTTCATATATAATCCACGGTCAATTATTTCCACATTATTATGAATAGTACTTAATTTTTTCCGAATGCAAAATAAATATAAATGGTTTTAAAGCCACCTAATTCGGCAAAGTCTTTTTATTGGAAAGCTTTAAAAAAACAAAAAACAAAAAAAGATGGCTCGGAATATAAACATTTATTTGGCTAGGATAACAATGGAAAACAAAGTAAAATCAAAATAAAACCTTCACAAGTAAAATAAAGAACATAAATTAGAATAAAAGTGTCTTTCAAGATAAAATAAAAGAATAAAATGAAATAAAAGTATAAACAAAATTAATAAATAAAAAATAAAATACCGATGGATCAGGGATGAAAAGTGTCCTGAAGAGAATATTATCCCCTCCGAAAGGACAGAGACGACGTTTTAAAGTCCAATTCATCAAATGGTGGTGGGCCTAAGTCTATACGGCTCTCTAATAACAGTTTACGCAGACAGGGGTCTGGTAGTGATATCTAACCAACTACGCACACATGATACATTAGCAGTAACTAATATTAAAGGCCAAAAAAGGCAGAAAAGGTCCGGTTTCGGACTGTAATTACGACTATAACACTCAAAAATGTTTATACTAAACGCAGACAGGGCTGTTTCGAAACTGTAATGGCTACTAATTACCATCAACTGACTTTAAATGAAGATGATCGGCCTGTTGCTAAGTGACGCCACGGTTTAAAAACCCTTAGCAACAATACAAATAAAAATAAATGTAATTAAATGAAACACTACAGAACTAAATACTATTAACAAAGAAATTATTAAATATGGCGTTAACGCATGGATTGCTTAAAAAAACATAAAATATCAATTTTCTCATGTACGGTGGAGACTTGATCCATTGCCTATATAGACTTCTTTTCTTTTTTGGATATCTACTTTAACGTTTTGGCGAAAACTATATTTATTTAGAGCATGGTAATAAATATATAGAAAATCTATATACTACTTGAAAGGTAACTAAGTCTCTATAAAACTAAAAAAAATAGACTAAATCTGACCCTAACATTAGCAATGAATTTGATGAGTGGTCGTTGTAACTATGTTTTTGGAAATTAATTTTGAAGTATTCTGAGAACATCATTCATAATAGAATTTACATCCGAGAATAGAACGAGAGTGTATCTTTTAAAATATGTCGACCTTTATATTGTTTAACCTCTTATCCAAAACTTTTCAGAAGACAGGAGCCTAAAATATGATCTTACGTATTGTATTAGGATCGAAGATTTAGCGGAGACAGCGATCATAGATTACTTTGCTCCTTATCGGATCATCGGGTAGATCTTGTGTGATAGCGCACGCAACGAGGGCATGAGTGTATCGTGACTCAGGTGTCTTGGAGCAAAATGAGAGGATGACAAGTACCGGGGTGAAAATTTAAATCCTCTTTTTTAAAACTGCTGTCTAAGTTACTCGAGCAAAAAACAACATCGACAATAGTAATCAAGATTTCGAAAACCATTAAATTATCTTTGCGTCACTTCCTCAGTACAATAAATTAAAATATAGTCAAATTTGGTGCAGTGAGCGATTCATATAATTTTCAAGTTGAGATCAATCCTCGCTCGTTTCAGTACAAAAGAAAATAAAAAAAAAGAAAATTATAAATAAAAATATTATAAATACTTAAAACAATCTATATATGTACATAAACAAAAAGATAAAATAAATAAAATGACCGTAATTAAACTATGTACTTGAAGACATAATGATAAAATATAATATGTAAAATAAACAAATAAAAGCACTAATCACATTTACATTATAATGTACAATATTTACACTCTGGAATTGTGGATCCTCAAGCCCTCTCTATCCTCCACGCTTATGGGGTAGAGCAGAGCTCTTCGAGATCCCAGCGGAGACCTCTCACCGCGTCACTGGCAATGAGCCAGTGGGGGCTGAGTAAGTATTTTAAATATTTAAATTATTAAAATACGAAGTTGAGCTGTGGGACTACCTGGCAAGAGCCAGATATACATTTTTACACGATACACTTCCTTACCACTAAACCCATTTGTTTCTAATCGTCCTGATAATCCTACTGAGCGTATGAAGATAAGATAACTTCAAGACCTTCTTGTTCTAACAAGTTCTAACAATGGTCCACAAAACTGTAGCATTGGAATAGAACTCACACCACATTAGATATAGTTTTATGCAGTATTATTTATGTTTTGTGTTATATTTTATTTTGCAATAAATAAGAAGATCTTGTTGGGATATATCGATCTATTTTATTAAATGGGAGGATTTTATTAAATTCTCATTCATTATTAGAGTCGATAGTGTCATGCTAATGCATATATATTGTGCGTGCTACGGGTTGGCTGGAAATATATAGTTTTACGTTTGGAATTTCGATTTAGTACGCTAGAATGTCCTATTCTTTCTTACTTTTTTATTTTACGTCCTGCTTTTTTTTCAATTTACTTCTTTTTTAAAACCCATAAATAAGGAGCACTAATGTAGATAAGTTGATGGGCTTCTTAGACGTAATTTAAAATGGCAGTAGATACCGACCGCTGTATCGGATCTATTAATATGCATTTATTCCTGAGTGGCGCAGTAAAATGGAAGGTTTAGTGCGAGGGGAAACTTTTTGTCGCAGTTAGCAGAGCAGATGATGACACCTACACGCCGACTAAATATTGTAAGCCGGCTCCTAGTTTTCCCTTCACGTATTCCTCTCCTTGAGTGCGGGCAATTTAGTGACCCCGGTATGTGTCTTCGGAGATCTCCCCGGCTTCAAATATTCATTTCTTCCAGGTGGGACCCAGGCGTCTCGGAAGACATTCTTATGACTTTTCCGCTTTTGAATGGCCCACTCCTACCCACCTTTATCATGGTAATTTATACTTTTCAGTAATATGTATGTATTGCATAGTAGCTTGAAATAAAACATAAAGAAAATTTCAAACTACAAACTTTTATTTTTCTGTAGCTATAAAAAATTGTATTTAAGAGTTTCCCGAGGAGCAAATAATGAATATCAACTTTATTCCTGCCAAAAATACAATAATTAAAAACATACATATTACTGTGATCGGGAAAGATCGGTCATGCTCGGCTGTCTCTGATTTTCCAATCTAAACTGCTGTCTCTGTCACCATTCTTTTTCTTTAATTAATTACCAAATTCATTCATAGTTCTTATTAATACATTACTTATTAATGTAAACAATGCAAAATAGGTAATCATTTCAAGTAAAAATAATTAAAGTTACTTTAGATAAAATTTTTTGAAAATCTGGTATTTAAGCCCCGTGAATTTTTTTTT
>NW_027105356.1:895514-897336 GCF_000696795.3 Halyomorpha halys
CTTATTTTGAGTAATAGAGTGATCGGTAATGATGGCCTGCCCCAATAAAGCTTGACATCCCTCCTATCAATGATAGCTTGTGGGCTGTACTTGTAATAAGGTCTGGTGTCGTTCGGAAGTCTTAAGTCTATCACTATTCTATCCATTATTCTGTCACAGACATATTTGGATTATAAACCAAAATATGGAAGGGAAAAAGAAGGAAAAAGAGAAAGAGGAGAAAAGATGGAAAAGGAGGGGGGGGGGAATCATGAAAAAGAGAAAAAGAAAAAGGTAAACAAAAAAAAGCAGAAAAAAAATAAAAGAACCAAAGAGATGAAAAAAAAGGCATGTTCTACACTACTAATGTTTGTAATTATTATTGTATACTTTTATAGGTCTGTTTATTGTTAGATTAAAAATATCGTCTGATTAGACTACAATAAGTATACTGTGTGACTAGCAGTCCAATGAAGTTACGCAGCACAACTTTATATTTATATTTTGATAAAGTTTTTCCTCCTTGGCTAATTCTTATTGGACGATTTTAGCCATATTGCTGTGCCGAGTAAATATTCTTTCTCAGCAAGAACTTTCCAGTCTGATGTTATGCACTTAAATGATTTAAGATATTTAAGTTATTATTTATTCATTATTAATTATAATATTTTTATTTATTCTTTTTGATCTTTATTTATTCTCATCTTACTTCTTTAATTTTCCGTATTTCATAATCATGAGAGATAGTTGACCGTGGATGACTTATACGAGAAGATAGTTGGGGGGTGTGGTCAAAATATAACGCAAATAAATTGAAGTTACTTATTTAATCGTGCCAACAACAAGATAACAACCGATGAATACAGAAAATATAAACAGAATGACATAACGTAAATAATTGTACAGAATGGAATTAATAAAATTAAAGAGATGAAAGAATTGGAAAATAAAATTTATACATAGGCAATGAAAAAATAGGTAAAATAACGTAATTTAAAAAATAAAATAAAAATTGAAGTCATATAATGGAAAGAAATATGAATATTTTAGTATATTCATAATTTAAGAATTAAAATTATGGAAAGAAAAAATAAAATTGAGAAAAAAGAAAATATATGTAACAAATGTGATATGTAACCATAATATTAGATAAAGAAGCAAAATATATGTTAAGTCTAAAAAAAGAAATGAATAGAAAAAAAAAATTGAAAACCATAGTAAATAATATATGGTGAACATAACTAATAACGTGGATAAGGAAACTTAAGAAAAGAATATCCGTATTTTAGTGGGTAAAATCTTTATTTTTATCTCTCTCATATCAACTTTCTATTTTAACGTTTTATTACGTTTCCTGCTCATTTTAAATCCCATAGCTTAAATTTTTTTATTTTTATCTTTTAGATATATAATTTTTATTATCTTATTGTTATTCTTTTTTGCTCATTTTGTATAAGTTTCTTTTCACGTGTATTTAAATAATTTTTAACTCTACCTTAGTTTACTTTATTATATCTCATTATTCTAAATAATCAAAATATTTATGTATTTAAGTTCTTTTGTTATCCTTTTCAGCCCTGATAAAGCCCTAAAAAGTGGGGTGGAACGTCGGCAAGTACATAGTTGTTAACTATTTTGTTTATATTATTATTTTATTATTATACCAGATCAACCTGGTGGGCCTTACATGGTTGATATAACTTATATTATATATATTTTTTAACAGTTAATTATGAGGGGTTATAGTCATACAAATAACACCCTAACTATATAAAATGTTCTTATTAAAAGATAAAAAAAATAATAATAAAATAAATAGATAAGAATAATGCTTCTTAATAAA
>NW_027105356.1:897899-899114 GCF_000696795.3 Halyomorpha halys
AGTTTGATGTTGATATGGTGATTCCAGGTAAGGCGGCTATCTAGGTGAATTTCCAGGTATCTTACTGTTTCGCTGGGAGGATTCCATTTCACATTTTTACCTTTGGGGATTAGATCCGGTGGATCTGGTGGGCGTCGAAGAGTAAAAACTTTTGAGTTGCATTTTTCAATGTTCAAGCTAATCATCCATTTTGTGAAATATTGTTCTAAATCATTAAGGTGACTTTGCAAAGTGTTTCTAGCTATAATTATGTCATCATGTTGAGAGAACACAGCTGTATCGTCAGCGAACGTAGCTATGGAGGTGTGTGTGGACTGGACGATGTGGTGAAGGTAAAAGTTGAACAAAATGGGAGAAAGGACTGAACCTTGTGGAGTAACGGGGTAACTATTCTGTTCCTTTTTTGACCTCAACCCCGACCACCTCCTTCATACCTTATATATTAAATATGTTCCCCTTTCTGGTGATAGTATTCGGTGTCACACGTTAATGCGTCTTCCGGTTTTAATAACTAACTTCTGTTCTATTAAAGGTAGAACCACATTCAAATTCACTTCCTAAAGAACTTGATACAGTTATCATTCGTTATGATGTACCTCATGATGTAAATTTTTTCTTCCATGTTCAAATTAGCTATTTATTTGTCCGCAAAAGGTTAGGAGTAATGGCTATTCGGAAAGTTGAGTACTTTGTTATTGTAGGAGACGATATTAGTGAGGACCTTTCCTCTCGGACTGGCGATGGACGGACAGGAGATATTCCTGGAAATAATCTACATTTATTAACTCATAGTCTCCATCTATCGATTTCTCTATTAGGGAGTAATTTGGATCCGCTTGGACTGTAGCAATTACCGGGACGACTCGCTATGACAAGCCTTGTTCCCGGCCGATCCCGGACGTCCCATTAATTCCTCCCTAAGACTAAGCCTTTTAATGTTGACAACTGACGAGCGTTATTATTCCACCTGGACAGCCCCCGTTGAAAAGCTCTTTCCTTTCTGTTTCTCCTCCAAATGAAAAATACTCTGGAGGGATCTTGTTAATTTAAGCCTCCCGTTGGCAGTGCGTAATCAGAAATGTCAACCGTCCCGGCGGATCTTGAAGGCTCTTCTTTTTAAATCTCAAACAAAAGCTGTCCCTGGGCAGCAGATGAAAGAGCTAATTACAAAGCCTCTGGTCCACTTTAGTTTTCCTCCTTCCTCTGTTTTTTTTT
>NW_027105356.1:899194-902639 GCF_000696795.3 Halyomorpha halys
TTAAATTTTATTTCCGCTTGTCTGTGCACACTTGGAGTATTGCAAACACTATTAGAGATAAAAAACACAACTTCGTATGGACTTTTTTTTTTTTACTTTCAATTACCTAAATATGGAATATATAATAAGGATAAGTACTACAACCAAGAAAAATTTCTAATTTGAGTTTTCGACGGAAATACACGATTTAAGTCCCTCAAATCCAAAAAAAATCAGTCTTGGAAAATGTGTGTCTGTATCAGTTTGGGAATAGAAAAAGATATATCTTTCACTATGATTAGAAAACTAAATATTTTATGATGATAAACCTTTTATAACAGATTTCGCACATTAAATTTAATTTTAATTTAATTTTCTTTACTACTAGAACGTGGCATAAAATTAGTCGGTAAATTTAGCAAACTCCCATATTTAACAAATATATCGTTACAGATGTAAAATTTGTTATATTGAAGAGCCTAAGTAAAAAATACATCACCACGTCTGTGACACGATATTATTATTATTATCGTGGAAGATTTTCTGTCAGGAAATTTAAATCATTGCGACTTGTAAACAAATGATAACTAAATGGGAAAAACTTTTCAATTTGAAGAATAAACTCTTACTGTTGTACCTCTATAGAATACAATTATTGATAACTTAAAAAACTGAAACCGATTAAAACGGAAAAATAATGCAAAGATGTTTTCTTTCTCTGAGCTGGTAAGTAATAGGAAAATTAAATTCTTATCATCCACTTCAAAGTACATCCCCGTCAAGTTAATGGAATCTCTCCTACGCGAGGGAGTCCAGTAGCTATCACATACGTAGAGATCCAGAAGTTCCATCTAGTAAAGCAAGATACCGTACTCTCCTGTTCATTAGCTTAAAGAAGTTTAGAAATTTACGCAAGTTCGTCGTCTAGGCTTTCTTCCTATTCCTTCAGACAATTAAAAATATTTTATTAAATCAAAAAAATCTATCAGTTTTTGAATAAACGTGGAAATAAGGGTAAATGATTAAAAATAATAAAATGTATGAAATCAAAATTCAGTGTTCTAATTTTAAATATATGAATCATTTACCCTTCGTCGTAAACCTTCTTCTTGCCCCATAGTACCTTTTAATAATACCCCACTGATTCCTGTTGAATAGATTCGTTACTTAGGACTAAATCTGGACAAACGACTGGCATGGAATCCTCACACAAGACTGAAACGGCATCATTTACTAGACAAACGGTCCAAACTTCCAATCCATTACAAAAGACTGATCTACATGACTGTTATAAGGCCTATCTAGACATATGGAGTTGAGCTATGGGGCTCCACTAAACCATCGAATTCCTCTCAAATCTAATCCTTACAGTACAAAATCCTTCGTAATATCCTTTATCCTCCTAATTTTGTCACAAATCAAAATATCCATCAGGACCTCAATGTTCCATATGTTGCCGATTTGGGCAGAACCAGATACCAATTCTTCCATGATAAACTTCTCAACCACCCAAACGAACTCGTTTCTGACCTGCCTTCTCCTTCACTACCTAATAATCCTCCTAGGTGTCTGAAAAGAAGATGGCCTCGAGATCTGCTTTAGGAATGTTTTTGGAGTTCTATCAATGAATAGATTCTCCACATGTTTGTTTCATGTCATAATATCACTTACAGCAAATTTATTTGGTGTGTATATATGTATACAGTTGTAAATAACAATAAATAAATTATTAAAAAAAATATATATGAATGTTAAAATCCACAATGTAACAAAATATTTAAACAAAAGGAATATTTGAACATTATGCAGAAATGTTACAAACTTTTCTAACATTTCTTAGTTCTTTATAAAAAAAAATAGTTAGTTTTAGTAACTCTTTCTACGTTGTTAATCCGATTGTGTAAGTGTAAGTGCATCACAGTTTGATTATAGTCAAAATTGTTGTTGGAATAAAACTGAATTCTAATAATAATGCTTATATATGAGTATATTAATTTTTATAAATAGGTATGTATAGTTTTTAGGTTAATGATAAATTGAAACATTTATTATGTTGCATATTCGAGTAAACATTTAGCAAAAAATAATTCCCACTAAAAGGAAATTCCACCTGAGACAAACAAGTGGAAGCTGCGGCGATGGCACTGCCGTGAATCGCCTCCCCCCACCCTTTTCAAATAGATATTTTATTGGGGGGCCTCCTGGAGAACGTGAAGGGAGCGGACAATATAGCCTGGAGTATGATACAATGGGCATTGTCCGCCAGCGTACTAACTCACGGTCGTGACCAGCTCTCTGATTAATAATTCACCCCTAAATCAATGTTAAAATATTCAAGTTAGCTTTTGGTGGCCTTACAGCACACGACTTGTAGTCTCATTAATATCCCATATTACCGCGGCTCCTTCTGTTCACCTCTGTCATGTGTGTTCTTTCTCTGGTGATCGCTTTGTGGCCCGTGGACAATGGCTTCTCCTGCGGAGACGACTCGTGCAAGATTGCATCTCAACAACCTGAAGATGATGGGGAATGAAGAGAAAACAATTCTTTGGATGCAGAAAGATTTCGAAACATCGATTCCACCGGTCAAAACGAATAAGATGCTGAATATCACATTTTGATTAATTCAAAAACATTAATTTATCAAAAAAGGTTTTCTTTTGTAGAAACCACCTTGAGAATTTGCAATTATCATTCTCACTCATCTTCCACTGGCTTCTAATGCCAGTGATGGGTTTGAGTGAGAAGCGCCGGGTTCTTCCGGAGTCCTGTCCTTTCCTACTTAGGTGGGAAGAAGAGAAGAGCTCGGTTCGGAATGTAAATATTGTAACAGGAATAATTGTGTTTATGATACTATTTTACTTTAAGTTAATTTTATTTTGTTTTTATATTTTTTTCTCTTCTATTTCTTATATTCGTATCATTTAATTTATATATTTGTGAAATTGGTGTGAATGAGCTCTATGATCCATATCATCATTGTCTAAAAATATGACAGAACTTAATGTTAAAAAATAACCAAAAATCCTTAGACGATATGTCATATTTTAAACAAAATTTCTGAATTACATTCAACACTTCAAGATCGAAAAGGTTTTTCAGGACATTGTGATATATATTTGTATGTACAAGATATTATATACTAATTTTTAATTGATTATTTTGAAAATAAGTGTGCAATTATGTTTATCATTTATTTTTGCATTGTTATTGAAGATTGTAGAGAACCCTGTAGACAGAAGTTCGGTGTTTTGTATAAAACAAATTGGAGTCAAAATTTGTATTATTAAATTTCTGAACTATATTCAATTTTTGTTACAGACGGTATAGCTCATCAAATTCTTAAATAAATTTGATAAAATTGTCGACAAATTAAAACCAAAATTAACTCTTTACGGCAATTATTCTCTAAGCTATATCTCTTTAATACCTGATCATTCCTCCTATCTCCTCAAATATATATATA
>NW_027105356.1:902749-915678 GCF_000696795.3 Halyomorpha halys
TAAAGGTACAGTCATGTAAAATGAATTTGTATTTGAAATTTGAAGTTCAATAAGCTTTCATTCTAGAGTTGGTAGGCTCAATGTTTCTCTTTGAAATGGCGGATAACCAATTATATTGATATATTTTGAGAGAAATTAATTTTAAAAAAAAAACATTATTTAATTGCAAATTTAATTTCTAGTTTAGGATCCCACGTTAGCAACAGTTCAGAATGCTGCACTGAACTACTTTTAACTCGTGAATCTTAGACGTCAGCCACTCGCCGGCCGTGAACAAAGCCCCGAACAACTGCGGGACAAGGAGCTCCTTGAACTAGACGACTTCATCTGCAGACGTACCACTCCGCGTCTGTACAAGTTGCTCTTCACGGTTGCTTTGCCTTGACGTTGACCCTGGAAAATTGTTGGCTGGAGTCAGACAGTCGGAAAACGAGACTTTGCTAGCGCGGGGGTATGAAAATTATAAAGAAAATTAGACGAGCACTTTAACTTTAATGAATATCTTGGGCTAAGCGGTCACGGTTCGGCGGGCC
Source organism: Halyomorpha halys (assembly GCF_000696795.3). NCBI lineage: Eukaryota > Metazoa > Arthropoda > Insecta > Hemiptera > Pentatomidae > Halyomorpha > Halyomorpha halys. Next base: position 903,283 of record NW_027105356.1, read on the forward strand.
CGAGGGGAGCTCTCCGCCCAGCCAGGCATCCCGTAATGAATCTCCTCTTCTGATAAGGAAACACTTGTTTGCCATTTTATTTCATTATTATTTTTTTAACTATTCTATTTATTATTTTAAATTATATATATATATTTTTCAATTTCTTGCGACTAGTATTTATTTATAAAATAAATCAAATGGTATCCTTGTTAAGTCTCAACACTCTTTATTATATCAACAACCCAACTTTGCGGCCATCCTCGAGAACAATCTAACTATTAAAAGTAACAACTTTAACAACAAAAAGTTAAAACAACATGTGTAGTTAATCTATAATTAATAGTTTTAAAAATTAACGAAGGTGTGAAAAAATAGGAAGAATAGACATAATCTTAGGCTAGCTTATTAATAATTAATTTGATTCCCTATTAATTTACTTTGTCATAAAGTAATTTTGATTTTTAATTAATGACCTCGGCAGAATAACCAGCAAAACATTTTTGAATTTTGATGTATCCCATATCACAGCCCTTGAAGAATGGTGTCGTAATTGGATTAAGATAAATTCCAACAAATCCCATAAAATCACCTTTTTACCCTTCGTTGTAAACCTACCGACTGCCCTATAGTTTCATTTAATAATGTTACTCTTACCCCTCACAGACACACATAACATCTATTGATGAATGATGTCAAAACTGGAGAATCAAAATAAATTCTGACAAATCCCATCAGATCACCTTTACTCTCCGTCGTAAACCTCTACCCTCCTGTCCTACGGTATCCTTTCTAAATACTCCACTAACGCCTGTTGAACAGATTCGATACTTAGGACTCCATCTTGACAAGAGATTTACTTGGAATCCACACACAAGACTAACAAACTCCTTATTCATCCTAACCCATTAATTCTTAATCTTTCATCCTTAACAATCCCTGATAATCCTCCGATGCATCTGAAAAGAAGATGGCCACAGGACCTTCTAATTTAAATTAATGCTTAAAGTACCACCAATGGGTGGTTCCTTCCCATAATTTTCAAGTGTATATGAAACATACAACATATTTACTTTTTGTATTTATTATTTGTACAGTTGTAAATCACATTAAATAAATAAATTTAAAAAAAATCTATTACCCCTGTCGAACAGATCCGCTACCTTGGACTACATTTAGACAAACGATTAACCTGGAATCCTCAAGACTGAAAAGACAGGAAACTGCACGTCGATTTCGACTATTACATTATTTACTAGACAAACGGTCTAAACTTCCAACACATTACAAAAGACTGATCTACATGACTGTAATAAGGCCAATCTGGACATATGGAGTTGAGCTTTGGGGCTCCACTAAACCTTCGAATTCCTCTCGTATTCAATCCTTACAATCCAAAATCCTTCGTAAAATCCTCAATGCTCCTTACTCTGTCACAAATAAAATCATACATAATGACCTTAATGTTCCCTATGTAACTTATCTAGCCCGAACCAGATATCACTTCTTCCATAATAAACTCCCTAACCACTCAAACCTCCTAGTCTCTAACTTTGCACCCTCATCCATTAGTGACAATCCTCCGAAAATGTTTTGAACATATTGAAAAGAAGATGGCCATGAGACCTGCTAATGTAAAATGTCATTAGAGTGCTACCAATGTGTAGTTTCTCTACATGCCTGTATACTCCATTTTAACTAAGATCAAATTTACTGACTGTATTGTACAGTTGTAAATTTCAATAAAGATATTAAAAAAAATTTGGATGTGAGGCGTGAATTTATATGTAAGGCATGGTATATTATTAATAATAATGTTAAAATTTGTATCAATGAATGTATAATAAGCTGTTAATTGTTATAATTGTTATGTTAATCCCCGAGGAGCGTAGAATTGGCCGAAACGTTAGACTGTTGATATAATAAGGGGTGTTGAGACTTAACAAGGATACCATATGATTTATTTAATATATTATTTTAAATATTTAAGCACACTTAAAAAATTACTGCTGAGGAATATATTTATCAATTATATTTCTTCAATATGAAGCTATTAGAAATTTCAAAATTAACCCTTTATGTACCAAAAAACCAGTAAATAACGAAGAAATTAGCGTTCCTTCAATTCAGTTAGAATGTTGACAGATAAAATGATATATATCAATGTATTTCAGGAACTGCAGCACACTTTGCACCAACCATATAAGAAAGATAATACATCAAATTAAAATCATACATCACTCCAACACAGTTTAATATTTACTTTTAATTGTATATATACATTTAATTACTTATGTATCAAATGTATTGAAAACATATGAACACCCGGTAATTTTATACAGATCTCAAACATGGTTAGCAGCAGAAAACAATTATAAAAAATTAATTTGAGAACAAGACTAATTTTGAAGAATTATGATGGGTTTCATCTACAGAAAAGTACAATCTAGGATTAAAGGTAAAAGCCTGACAAAAGAAGAAAAACAACTGAAATGGAGTTGAGCCAGACATGTTGTCAGACTTGATAGGAGAAGGTGGTGCAAAATGGCAACAGAATAACAAGGGAACTCTGGAGAAGGAAAGGAAGACCAATCCCAGGATTGTGAGATGAGGTAGTTCAAAGAGTACAAGATTGTTGGGTTACTGTGGCTGGGAATAGACTAACGTAAAAAAGAACGTATAGTAAATTATCATTTATTCCTATAAAATATTTTCTTTAATTATAGGTAAATTATTATTTTATTTGAAACTAATGTGAAAAAAATGAAAATTAATTAATAGTGAAGTGAAAATGGTAAATTGTTAATAAGCCAGACTCATACCTCCTAAGGGAAACATTTTTAATTCTGCAAAGAACTTAATAAATCTGTTATTATTATTATTGTTAGTATTCAGTTATGCTGTATATAAACAGAAATGATTTTAAAAATGATAATGGATAAATTAATAATAATAATGACAATAAAATTTAAAAAAATGAATATATAATAAAATGGATAATAGTGATTAAAAAAATATATATGTAAACATCTCAAAAATAAATATTTGTTGATAATTTAATTAAATAATAGCAGAGGAAGTAATGAAAACTAAAGAACATCAATTAAATAAAAAACAAAATAAATCATCTAGAACACATTCTTGCATATTAAGTAATGTACATAGACCTAAAAAAAAATACCTTATTTTAAAATTCAGTTATTTATTCCCTTTAACTTCTGATTTTTGGTATAAATAGTTTTTCTCCCTCTACCACAGCAGACCTCCTTAGTGATGGCTTTACAAAGCATTATGAATTAGATCTCGTCAATTTTATTATTGCAGTGCGAACTTACCACTCAAGACGTGAGTCACACTCGCTGAACTAAAAATCGGTATCAGCTGCCGAGGAAATACAAAACATCTGCCGTGGATTTATCTGCGCCGGGCCCTTAATGACTCAATAAAACACATCCATCAAAAATAATCTATAGGGTCCCCTCAAAACGAGAATAGTAACTGCCAGCAATATTTCCTTAATTGCGGACATAAATTTTATTTTAGTTTGCTCCCGGTAATAAATTGTTATTGTTACCTTCAACTTCTCCGGCTCGTGCCATTAGCCCAAGATTTAGGGGCCAGTGGAGATCCCGTTTGTTTGCCATGTCGGAGGGGGAGGAAACCTTCCTCCGCATTTTATACATAACCATCTCCTCTCATCTCACCCTTGTCATGCATTGCTTCACACTATGGAGCGGAATTGTATTTAAACAAAACTTAGCAAAAATAGAGAACTATTTATAATGATTGAAAATATTATTAACTCTTGAACAATTATATTGTAATTACTAATTGAGAAAATGATTAAACAGACAATCAAACAAATCGGTAGCCCGTTTTTTCGTTTGTAACTGAAAAAACCACAGCATTATATAAGCCCAGAGAAACTTATTTTATTTTTAATTGAACATTCCAGTTCTATTAAGCTATTTATTTATTTAGCCAACATAGTTAGCCAAAATAGTTCATTATTGTGTGTTTTGTTTACGTAAATGTTAAATGTATGAAGTCCGCATACGAGGGATTGCATTGGCTCCAGATAGATACTGACTGATAAAGGTCTATTGCTAGTTTTTGTTCTACTACAAGTTATCTAACTATCAAAAAGAAAGAGGCCATGGATGGATGATAATATCCATCCATGGCCTTTTTCTCCTTTTGTTTTATTAATTTATTTTATTTATGAGAATTAATACGCTTTGCCACAATATAAGGGCATTACGTGTTAGCGTTGATGTACTCAATCATACAATTTATGCAGAAGTAGAAAAAAAAATAACAATAGTACAAAATACAATAGTACTCACTGAATTAAAAGAAAAAAAATAATTAAAATAATAATGATAAATATATAAATAAATGAGAATAATATTTTGATTATTATAAATAAAAATATTAATTTATATCAAAAGTATAATAAAATATAACTAATCATATAATTAAATAAATAAAATAACTTATGTGCAAGACAAATAAAATTAAATTTAAGCAACAATAAAATAAAAACATATTTGCAATTATATCTGCCCTTTTGTAGAACCTGAAGATGATATCCTGGACACCTCAAGACCTCTTCCCTAGTAGAAGATAAATCGATATGCACGTATCGGATTCTTTACTGGTTATACTAAACGATCGATCCAGAGAAGTAGCTAACTCTACTTGCAACAGGGGTTTTAATTACTTAATAATCTTGAACACTTCACAATTTTTTTAAAATAAATAATTTAATTTCTATCCATTTTAGTCAACACATTTTATTTTTCTTATAAGTCCGACGTTTCGGCCAATCCGGCCATCCTCAGGAGTGATAAAGTTTTTAACAAATAGTGACTGTGATTTAATTAACTGTAAATGATTTTAATTTTGGTTTTTAATGTGAATATTGACTAATTAGAAATTGTTGTTTTTGACCTGGGCAGAATAGCCTGCATGGAGTTCGAGTTTTTAAATCATATAATTCCAAAATTTATGTTTTCTATTTAATGTATTAAGTAGATTGTCCCTGAGGATGGTCGAATTGGCCAAAATGTCGGACTAATAAGAAAAATAAAATGTGTTGAGACTAAAATGGATAGATATTAAATTATTTATTTTAAAAAGGGGTTTTGTGTTTATGATTCATTGACTTGAATCGTCTCTCGCATTATTCACACGATTTGTATCGTCTCTAAGTTTCTTGTTTTGTATTAATTAATTCTAATCTGCATTAATCATATCTCATTCAAAGAAATTTATTTATTTTCATTTTGTACAGAAAAAAAAATACATTTTATTATTCTTTTTCTCTTTCTATTTTCATAAAGCATAGCTCTTGAGATATTATATTTTTATTTATTATCTGTATTTGAATGTATACACATAGTCATAACCTATCATTGTTGATTTTTTTAAGACTGTAATTGATTAGTACTTATGTGTGAAAATAGAACAGATTTTAATGTCTATATATTCTTATTATATATAAAATCGTTATTAATTATATTTTAATTTTATTCTATGTTTACTTGAAGTTTACTAACGTGAGAAAAAAAAGTAAAAATTTATTGGTTCAAGAGAAAAAATACAATTAGATATATAGATAAATAATGGGGGAAAATGAAAAATATTGAGAAAAAGAAATTCTTAGAAAGAAAAAATAAAGAATAAAAATCATAAAACAAAAAAAAATGTATTACTATTACATATTATAAATTTACTATACTTTGTCTCTAAATTATTATAATTAAAAAAAAAAAATGTCTGACTAGGTATAAGATGAGAGTTGAGCCACCCAAAACAGTTGGACAGCAAACCAGCTGGAATAATATTTTTTGGAATTTTCTCTCTCTTTAATTTAAAATTTTGATTTCATTTGATCATTTTCCATTTGTTTCTTTCATTAATCATTAATAAAAAACCCACCCTAACACAGTCCTAACAACATACGCTGATGACACATGTATACTGTCTGTAAACAACGACCCAACTAATGCATCACAAACACTACGAACACATCTATTGATGAATGGTGTCAAAACTGGGGAATCAAAACAAATCCTGACAATTCCCATCAGATCTCCTTTACTATCCGTCGTACACCTCTACCCTCCTGTCCTACAGTATCCTTTCTAAATACTCCACTAACGCCTGTTGAACAGATTCGATACTTAGGACTCCATCGTAAGAGTCTTACTTGGAATCCACATATAAGAATGAAACTGCTCGTAGATTCCGATTGCTACAACACTTACTTGACAAACGCTCTAAACGTTCACTGCAAAAACTAAACTATAACGTAAACTAAACGTTCACTACAAAAAATTAGTATACACTACGATAATCAGACCAATTTGGACATATGGAATTGAGCTCTGGGGCTCTACCAAACTGTCAAATTCTTCCCGCATCCAATCCTTACAATCCAAAATCCTTGATTCTCCTTATTACGTTACAAATTAACTCATTTACAAAGACCTTAACATCCCATTCGTTGCAGATTTGGCCCAGATATGCGTCTTTTCATTCCAAACTCCGGAACCATCCTAACCCATTAATTCTTAATCTCTCATCCTTAACAATCCCTGATAATCCTCCGAAGTGTCTGAAAAGAAGATGGCCACGGGACCTTCTAATTTAAATTAATGTTTAAAGTACAACCAATGGGTGGTTCCTTCCCAAGAGTTTCAAGTGTTTATGAAGCATACAACATATTTACTTATTGTATTATTTTGTACAGTTGTAAATTACATTAAATAAATAAATAAAATATATGTATGTTATATTAAAAGTGAATGGAACAGATTCGCTGCTATAGCATAGTTTTATTAGAATTAGATTAATTGATTCAAACTTCGGGGCATTACGGGACTGTATGAAGTCTCAAGACGGACTACAGGTGGGCCGGGGGAACTTAGGGGTAGAAACGAGGGAGGATCTCGTAACGGGTTTTTTGTGAGGGATAATTGTAATAACTGTTTTATTGTTTACCTTTTCAGAAGTTTGAGTGTTAGTCGAAAGGTTTGAACAGGTAAATGAGCTTTTGAGCTTAGAATTTTGTGCAAATTAATTTTCAAATACTTCCCTGGGAAACTCCCCTTTTATTCCACATCAGGAGTGAGGTCCAACCTTTGAGATAATTTGCACATCCAGGTTCTTGAGGGTACTAAACGCGACTTTAAGATTACGTGTCCCAAATTTTTTTTTCATAATCTGATAATCTAATTTTTTTTTGTTCAAAACTACCTTAACTAAATTATACATGAGAGGATATTTACTCATTTTTTAGCTATATATTTGTTTTCGTCTATGGCATCGTTAAGGTAAAATGATTAGAAGTCAAGTGGATAACATATTGGGATCTCGTAAAATATTTCGGAACAGTCCTATAATTTGTTTTAGAATTATTTTTAGAAATTTTAATTTTGTCATCTTGATTAAAAAATCCAAACAATAAATGTATACTTCTTTTAAACTTGAAAACCTTTCTTTATCCCAATAGCTTGTATTATATAAAATTAAATAAGAATTCATTACCTACTATTTTGATCCTGATAACCTTTTCCATCAGGTAATGGAAAAGTAGTTCTATTTCTAGTTTCATAATAGATCTCCAATTGTACTACGGTCAAAGGTAAGACAGAAAAAAGTTAGTAAACAGGCTCTTCATCATGCCATGCCTTAACTCACTCTTGTCAAGAAATTTTCTGATTGTCACTAATACTTTGAAGTGTTAAACTAAAAACAAAGTAAAGAAATTAAGCATGTTTCAGAGCTGATTTTCCAAACGAACTAAGCACCTCAAAACAAAAATACAAAATATTTTCCCTGGAGGTATCTCCGTAGACGCGAAAATGAATAACTGTAGTTTAGATAGTGTACGCTATGTTCAATTGAAAAATATCCAATGTTAGTTTACAAAAGCATATTTGACTGTGCTAATTACTTAAAGAAGACGGACAGATTCACCATGAAAAGCAATTATATAAACGTCCAATGGACAATGAACACGGATAACCTTTCCTACTACCTTCATTTTCTTCAGGAAACCATCTTCATTTGCTATATTTTTGGAAGGATCCGCGACTGCTTGCAGCACCTGGATAACTGCCGAACTGCCATGACTCAGTTCATTAGGACTCGAGTGAAGTATGGTCTCCATTACTGCGGCCCAACATCTGCCTCTGCCGATTGCGTTATCCGCTTTATGGACCGTGACGTCATAAAACATATCTCGCCCGAAGGGAGAGTGGGGGTAAACATAACGCGGGGCATATTAATGTGATTTATGCCTTTCTTCCTTTTATTACGGCCGTTTTAAGTGCCACAGACCCATTTCCCATTTTTTAGCCATCTTTGGAAAGCACTCTCAAGAGGAGATATAGACCTTCAGGGAAAAAACCCTGCATAATTCTCTGTTTTGATTTCCGTTGCACCGGCCACATCATTTCCTACCCTGCCCTGAAAGACCTCCCTTCCTAAATAATATAAATCAGCATGTTTATGCACTCGATTATTTCCATTATTTCGTTTAAAGTGCCTGCCTTTGAAATATAGGAATATACAGAGGTTGTTAATATCCCTTGCCATTATGGGATCCCTGTTCTTAAATAACTCTGTTTTAATATTATTTTATCCCCTCCCTTTTCGTTTCCATTCGAGAATGATGCTCCTTATGAACATTAAATAAGGTAGTGCGATTTTGCTAGAGATTACTAATGTCAAGGTTTATTACGTCGGTCCTCCACATCATTATTGAATACCACCTACCGCATCCCCACGTAACATATGGTTTTAAAAGTCGATTATGTAACGTATGGCTTCTATCATGTTAAAAGAATTTTTTTTTCGTACCCTCCTGTAAAGATTTTAATTGGTATTTAGTACGTACAATTAGGAGGTATGCTACATGTATAACTGGGTATGAAAGATACCTTGGATTGCCTTTTGGCATAATAAGGTTAGGTGAGGGGTCCAATGAAGGTTGTAAACTTGGTTGGCTTATCCCAGTGGATTATTGGAACGATGGGGGAAGGGCCGTTCCGCTAATGGAATCATGTTAAAAGAAATATGCTCTTTTCTCTTTTATACTGTAAAGAAAAATAATATCTTCGGGTAACAATCATTATGTGCACATACATCAGCTCGAGTGCCTCTTTCCACAGCGCAGTTAGCCATCTCCGTCATCTTAGTCACTTCTCGTCACTGCGGGCGGACTGCGTTGGCTCATCCTCCATGAGGACAAGGCGGGCGGACGAGACACATATAAATATAAAGATATCCATATTTTCTTTTATTCAAACTTAATTTTAATTTTTTTAATAGTAATAATTTGGTTAAGTGCTTTTATTTTTATTTTTTGTATGTTTTTATATTCCGTTTTCAAATGCTTTCATTTTATGATCATTTATTCAAAGTAAATCAATACAATTTTAAAGTTCATTTATTTTATTTTCATTACTCTTCACGGCTGGATTGGCAAAGACATCCCTACCCGCCGTAACAAACCTGTTTTTCTGAATTTTATTAGTTGATCGGCAGATATTTTTTTATATTGGCGAGCTAAAAATGCAATAAATCTAAAAATTATTGCAATAAAAGCTCTGTCCTGATTTCATTTTAGCCAGCAAAAGGCAGAGTGGTGTAAGTCGCTTTAAAAAAAACAAGGTATTTTGGTAGAAGTACTACAGGAAAAATTTCAATTTAAAGTTTATAATATATTTAATACAAACTGCCTAATTATAAGTTCATTTTACATTTTCTGAACTACCTTAAAAAAAAATTAAAATCAAATAAATTAATGGGTCTTTCTAGGAAATTATTTGAAATGAACTACTTTCTACTTTTCTTTCGATGTTTTTAAGAAAATGTTGGTGAAAAATGTAATGTATCTCTGAGATGTTATAAATTAGGTAAAATAAAATGCTTATACTTACATTTACATTTTTTTAATTTTTTATTAGAGGAATAAATTAAAATATTGTGATATTATTTGAAAATAAAAGGTGTTTTTTCGCGCATAGGTACTATTCAATTAAAATATTTTTTAAAAAAATTATCTACCTGGATATAACTATAAAATAAATTTAAAAAATTTTACTTATATTTAAAAAAAATTATAGAATTTTTAATTAAGACTATAAAATTGTAATTGAAGACTGTAAAAAGATTGTAATTGAAAACCAATACCAATTTTTTTTTTAAATTTTGACCTAATTATTTATTATCGCAATTTAATTATGTAAAACTTTTGCTGTACCTTTGTGGCCTATTTGCCCCACCTACTCAGGGAACCATAGCTATAAAACCAATAAATGATACAGAAGAAGAGAGAATATAAAAGATAAAGTTATCTGTAATCGAAAAAGTTATAGATAGATGTAAAAAAAAAATCAAATTATATGATTTGAAGATTTATATCAACTTAAATTGTGGTGGTAAAGTCTATTATGGAAAAAAAAGCATTATTTTAACTTGATTTAATGATGAAACTCAAAAGCTCGGGGGAAGATTAGAGATATCGTAAATCAAGGAGTCAGAACAATTATTCTAGTTTCTACAAATATGGTATATTGAGAGAGCTGTGGATAGATGTAGTTCAACAGTTAAAAAAATCAAAATATGGTTGTTCTGGAAATATGCATGTAATCTTAGCAATAATGATAAGATCTATACAGCCCAAAACTATAATATCTCGAAATATGTTATGACATGTTTTAATGTGATTACTGTACATTTTCAGAGATGTTACACAGCTGAACTTGGACATCTATATGATACTACTACACAGGTTACATGCTGGCATATTTACTGTCATGAAACTAATACTTCGTATTGATCTCTTGTCAATTCACTAATTTAATAATATATATAACTGAATTTCGGAAAACGAAGATGATATGTTACTTATTATGCGATATTAGACTTATTTAAAGAATATTTCTTTTGTACAGTGTTTTCGAAACTTTGAATCGCGACAATATTTTATTGTGATGAATTAACTAGCCTTTGGCCCGGCTGGAACAGAGTGACAGGCACAAAGAAAGCTAGGAGAGGAGTATAAATATCAATTTGGGGGTGTTTTGCCGGGGCTTGGATCAGTTGTTTGGTCCAAGCTCTGCAATTAGATCTGGAGCGAGATGGATATGTTTTCGTTCGGAGCAGCTTTTTGCTTTCTCCGCTCTTCGTCCGGCTTTTTGTTCCTGTCCGTCATCCACTAATTTCATTCTGCTTAGGATTAGTGTCCTCTGTATTGCCCGTCTTCTTCAACGTCGCTAGCTACTGAAAAACTTTTATTACGAATGCAAGGATGTCATCTATGTACATCCTGGTTAATAGACTTCTCAGTTCTAATTACATTTAATTATAATCAAGTAATTAAAAAAAAGACCGAAATACCATGTAACTATATTCCATAGCTAGTTAGGTCAAAAACAAAATTATTAACTACTGACAAATCTTAAGCCTTATTACTACCATAATTTTTGGAAGAAGTCGAAGTAAATTGTTGGAAGATAGTTCGGGTGGCGATCAATATAGTAATCTACTATAATAAAACTATTTATTGTTATCCAACGTTTCGCCCAACTTTGCAGGGCTTTCTCAGGGCTGTCAGAATGAAATAAGAGATCTCAACTCAAATTATCCTTATTACTTTTTATTATCTTCCAATATCTTTAAACAGTATTTTTTTTTAATCTTCTCATATTTCCCCTTATACTAACATTTATTAATTTATATTTAGTGTTGTTTTTGTATTGTATCACTTTACTATTTATCTTTTATCTTATTTATTTATATCTTTTATGTATATTTTGTATTCATCTGATACTTCCACCTTTTACTTACATTCCATACTTTATTATATAAATTTTCAGCACCTTTGTGCCTCTGTTCAATTTTATATATTTTCTGATATATAACATGATATTCACCGTATCTGTTACTTTAATTTTATTTCATGTTTGTATTTTATCTATATACATTTTCATGTCAATTGCTACTCCTACTATGTATATTATCGTTTGATGTCTACCTATATTTATTATTTTATCTCATTTCCTAATATTGTCTTAATTTAATATAATTAGTAACGTCATCTGTTAGCCGTCGAATTTCCCCACTACCGTTTCGTGTTAATACCTTGATCAGCCTTTGTCTAATTCTTTAGCTTTCTGTCATTTAGAAAAGTGGGTGTCGTAATTTTCTTTTTTATTGACCTTCATTTGATTCTTATTTCCCTCATTTTCGTCTTTAAGTGTGTACTGTATTTTTATAATTCTCTCCTATCTACTCGTTTACTTTCGTTATTAATTCCGTCTTCGGACCCATCTGACCCCTACTTTTTTGCTCCTGGATGTCGAAATGATAAGTGTAAAATTAAGATAAAACAGATATATA
>NW_027105356.1:915763-941258 GCF_000696795.3 Halyomorpha halys
TACAAATAGCTTATTTCTTCAAATACTATAGTTCTACTACCTTTTCGATTTAGGAGCTGGATAAAAAGTGGGTGAGGCCGTAATTAAATAGGTGGCCGGGCCAAATTGAATCAGAGGAGCCGATTGGTCAGCTGCCATCAGTCACTTCCTTGGCGAGCTCGCTGATTGGTCGAAAGTACCCTTCTTATGTGTCGGCTCTTTTAATTGGTCCGCTGTAACTTGGTCAGCTCGGCACTCAATCTTAGAACAACCGTCCACTCAACTTCGTCCCCTCTCTTTCGTTTCTACTCCTGGAGGACATTGCCGTAAATATTTCATGAGGAGGTCTATTCGTTATACTCAGGATAGTATTTTCTAAATAGTTTAATAGTTGATTTTTAAAGTTAAAAATAGTTTATCTTCTCCTCTATAGATAGTTATCATATTCATCGGTAATTTTTATTTACCATAAATATTAAATTCCTAATATTTCGAACATTAATAAAAACAAACATAGGTTGAGTTTGGTTAGTAAGATCCAATATCCTTACGTGTGGAAAAATATCAAAAATATTGGTAAGCAATTTTTGTTTATCCTACGTTTTTAAAACTGTATTGGTGATATAGAACACGTTGCTTTGAAAAAAAAAATATATTTTCAATAAATGATCATTTATGAGGTAATGCCAAATTTTGTGCTCTTCTACTTTCAATATTCTTTTTTGAAAAATTAAATTAATTTTTTTTAAATTTTATATAGGAAATGGTCCTTGATGATAATCTGAAACTAACACTTAACATTATAGTGTTTGTGATATCGATTTTTAAATAAGAATGTTATTTTAGAGGTTAATTACTGACTCAAAAGTTATGAAAAGAAATGGAGTGTTTAATTACTGTACTAATTTTAATAAAAACTTTTGATTTAGTAGTGATCAGTTTTAACAATAAGATTATAAACCATTTTATACATAAATATAGATTGAAACTCTAACAAAGAAACTCGCCCTCCTTAAAAATACTTTAGATATTTTCAATTTTTTAGTAATATCACATCCATTATCATGATAAAACCCTACATTGAACATAATATCCAATGTAATAGACAAACTTTGTTTTTAATCGAGATTTAAAAGAATTTGCAGTTTATTATATATAATTTTATAGCTGGGTGGAAAGCTCCAAGTAGTGATGCCGTGGTATGTGGTGAAGTTCAAGCAATGATATCCTTCTTTATTATGGTCTCCTTCACTAAGTGTCTTCCTTCACTCTCCATTTTGGAGTACCTTCTTCTTCAACTCACTCAGTTCCAAGAGTATTACTCTGTGTAAGTAATTTAGTCCGACTACCCCGATTTGGATATCGGGGGATGTTATCTTCTGGTTCCTTCTTCCTCATTAGCTTCTCGTAGCTCCACCCCCGAAGCGTAAATCATAAAGATTGCCCGGTTACTGTTTGTAGTAAACCATAATTACCTCATCCCGCGAGCTTACCAATCTTATTCAATTAGGCATTCCGAGCCCGAACTATCCAGTATCCAGTAGCCTATCTATAGAGGACATCCTGAGTCAACAAATGTCAATAGTTTTTATGACAAACAACTTTTTCGCAGGTTCTAAGATCACTTGTAAATTTACATAAAAACCTGTTTTATAATATTGATACCCATCACTTTAGTACTTTTTATACAGGGGAAATGATTTGATTAGGAAAGGCTTCAATAATAACAAAAATAAAAGAAAAAATACTAAACTGGCTAGTTAAGAATCATTACATCAAATGCTTTTTCAACTCAATTTGAGTGGGTGATGAAAATACTCTTCTTGTCTTAAAAAAAAAAAAAAATAAAAAATAAGATCATACAAGAAGTTTAATGATGTAATTCATGTTAATTTCATAAACATCGTTGTCTGGAACTATTAATGGAAAATCATAATGGTCATGGCTAATAGGTCTTCATAATGAATATTGAAAGAAAATTAAATATCTAACACTCTAGGGGTTGACAAATCAACCATTTTTCATATCTTCACTTATGAGAGACTTAGTGAAGATAGATAAGGATATACGTTAAGAGTTACTGAAATATGAAACTATGTAATTTCTAAAATATAAAACGCAACGGAATTCACTAAGCAGAGCACTAGGAAGTGACCACCAATAAAAATACTCCTACACTTTTCATTCCGTTTCATGTCCTATAAACCAATGAAATTACTGTTTGCTTCTTTCTAATATGTCTCGATCACCTATAAACACGAAATTTTCCTCTTTTTTTTTTTGAGTGGTTATTTCATAAACGGAATCGACCGAAGCTGATCGACTGAGATTAAAAGTTTTGTAGTTATTTTCGTAGTTCACAAAAATTATGTGCTATAATAATACTTGAAGCAATAGTGAAAAGATGGTAGCCAGTACTTTTTCGGATTACTGCAGACGGGGAGCAGGATTCAAATTAAAAATGTGTTAGTAGATTTGGCGTTCAAGTTTTGTTTTGTAACAGTTTTAGCTAAGATAGACCTTGTAAGGGCATTTCGATTTTTGTTTGTGGTTGGATATTTGTGGGGTGTAGATGAGCTTTTTGTTGAAAAATAGGTGCTGGAAAATCACCGGTTATTTGATAATCCTAATACTATTGTTTTATATCTTAAAACATTATGTAGATATTTGCTACAAGAGGTCGAAATTACAAGAAATATATATATATATATTTATATGATGTGTTGTATGCATTGTTAGTATTATTTAAGCTGTATGCCATAAATTTATTCAAAGATTGGAGAGATGAGAGACAATGTTGACTCGGAAGGGTCAAATACTTGTGGATTGTCGCAGGTACCTACAAAGAGCAATTGATTTATTCGCTATTGAGATTGACAGATTCCCGGCCACTTCATTCCCTCATTTGTCAACCGTCCTGGCAAATCGTCGCTTTTTTTTTTTTTGTCCTTTCTTTTTCTTTTTTTTTTACGTTTTCCTCTTTTCATTTTTTTTCCCATCACCTTACTTGACGAATTGCCACCCTGACTCTTCGCTCCACTGCTTAGACTCCCTTTGATTCCCTTCAGCAGATTGGGAATTCATCCCCCTGGGGAGTAATATTGGACGTAGCAATCATGACAATCCTTAAGAGGGAACACAAAGGGCAGGAATTCGAGTCCTTGCGAATATATAACGTCCAATGGAACTTCTCCGAGTTGTTCCAATCATTTTGAAAAATTGTGAAAAGTTTTCTTATATTTCGCTGTTGACATGCATGTTTTTTATATTTATTTTTCAAAACAAATAATTTATTATACTATGGTATTATTACCGTTAAGACATTCTACATCAATTATGCATGATGTTATTAAATTTCAATATATATCATGTATGTATCAATTTCATTGATTGCAATAATGATTTGTTCTTTATTAATTAAATAAAATCAATTAATTTTCATTATGTATCTAAAAAATAAATAAATAATCTGTAAAAATAAAGCATTTATCTTGAATATGACAACTGTGGATGAGCTTAGAAAAAATCACAGAGTATTTTTTTTATTTTGATCAAAATAAACAAATTTTGCATTTTGTTTAAACAAAGGAAAAGGCTCAACTAGCAATAGCTTAAATAATTTCTTAAAAATGTCTTCTTTCTCTTTACACGGTCAAAGGCACAACGGACTTTTCACAGAAATTATAATAAATAGGCGACACCAAGCCTAGAAAGTGTCCACTCTGGGGACCGAGAAAGATTTTAAAATTTAAAGTAGATACTAGACGAAGTCCAGGCTGTATTATCAAGCTGACTCTTGGTTGGCCACAGGTTTAACACAAATAATAACTAAGTCTTGGTATCAAATGTGTTGAGATTAGGGTTTTATTCAAATAAATTTGGGCTTATGAATATACTCATTTTTTATCATAATAATCGTATACAAAATATTTTTGACCAAAATTATCAGGCTCATTTCACGTGTTATGAATTATAGTGGAACTAGTCCGAAATCCATTATAAGGAGAAATTAATAAAAAAAAAAAAAGTTTCATAAATTTATACAAAGACAAGAGTATTAAAATTATAAATGTAATTGAGCCCAAAGAGGAACCAAGTAAAATTAAAATTGAAGAAAATGTATGTATGATATGTTATGACGTCTCATTATTTACTAATATTCCGCTTAAATTAGTTTACAATATCATAAGTGATAAATGGGAAGAATTAAATTAGACACTAATATAAAAGAAAATTGTTTTTAGAGAGTATAAATATGTTGTGAAAATGATATATTTAATTATAATGGTGAACTACATAGAAAGATTTTTGGGGTTTCTATGGGAAGAAATTTATTATTATCATTAGCGAGATAAGTCCCAAATGATTTGATAAAAAATGTTATTTTCAAATTACAAGTACTATTGAAAATCATGTTAAAATACAAAGGTGATATTTTTTGTATTATGAAAAAGATGATGTTAATAAAAATTTTGAAGCATTAAATAGTCACTATGTCATTAAAGTTCACCATGGAATTAGAAAATAAGCAAAAATTAAGATTTTTAGACATGCTGATTATAAAACAAAGCAAGGACATAGTCACAACATGGACAAAGAAAGTAACAGTAGTAGTATGATATTGAATTACAATCCTTACCATCCATCTCATATGAAATATAATGTAATTAATAATCATATAAATTAGACAATAAGAATAACTGGTGCTAGTAGATTATATATACTAATAAATAAAATATTGAAAATATTTTTGGAACATTTTTATCCAAAATAATTAATTGAAAAGATTTGGGATGTAAACCTTAAAAATTCCAAAAATAAAACAGATAACAAAATAATAAAGTAATCAATAAGAAATGTTATGGATTCAATTATATATTGGAATTATATGATGATATACAAAAACACTAACACAAATTCGACTTTAACAACAAAATAATATTACATAAAGAAAATAATATTACATAAAGAAAATAATATTAAAAAGAAATGTACTTGACTCTATTTATATATCAAAGGAAATTAATTATACAGTGAATTTAAGAACAGACACAAGAAATTTGAACCACCTCTACGCTGAGATTTTATGCAAAATTAATTTATGAATAATATGGGTAAATTTTATATAACTATTTACCATCAACTTCGATATGAATTTTAATTATAAAACAAATAATAATTCAGATCAAAATATATTTTGAAATAAATCAATTATAAGCCTGACCTGAGTGTTTGGAAAGTTAAAAAAATTGTGTTAATAAGATAATGATAATATTGTTAAGTTGACCGGTAATTGATTTTTATAAAAAATTAAATAGTGACAATATGAGTAATTATACAATAAATGTAATAATATGAAATGATTATATTTTTAGTTAAAATGTTTTACGACCAAATGCATAATATATGAAAGCATAAGTAGGTTCGAATTAGTTTTTGTTATGGTGTTAACCTTTTGATTTTTAATTGGAGGTTATTTCTAGATTAGGTCATTATTTGAGATTGTGGGATCAACTGATTATCATTCAATATAGGGAAGAATCATTTGTTTTGTTTTTTAAAAAATTTTATTAAAATAATTTATATCTACGATTAGTAAATGAATGAGTAATGATGGTGAAGTAATTTTTTTGGGAACAGTCGAACTGCTAATTCATAAAATCATAATTTTCCTTTCACTAAATTGATCACATTCATTCACCAATTCTTACTGTCGTGTACCAAGTCAAAAGTGAGTACCATGCCTATTTATTCAATATTTCAATATTGCAAGGTTGTGTATACTCTTCAATAAGTTTATGATGTGGGACCCATAACTGCTGTCAATGTACTCAAGTCAGGGTTTTTACCCAGACGAAAATTACTTTAGAAGAAAGATAGAAATTCAAAAGTAAATACAAGGTGGCGTCAGTCCTTAATTATAGGGCAAGCGACAGAAGAAATTAGTCAAATAAAAAAGCATTGCGTTTAGTCCCTTGACTGTCTTTGTCGTCGTCTGTTGATTCTCCTACCTTGTTCACTTTTTCTACTTCCTTCACCTCTCTTTCTTCGGTCATTTATCTTTCTTCTATTTCCCTTTACGATCAAAAGACGGTAGCAGACATCCTGTAATCTGTGTTTACCGAATCTCAAAAGCCAGTGTCGTTACTTGATTGCCTCCTCCTTTTTTTCAGGGTGTTGGGGCTCTCGTCATGAAACATGTTATGGACAGAGAGAGTCGTATGGAACTTTATTAATGTTTACATAAAACAATTCTAAAAATTCAATTTTTTTTTTCATTTTTATGTTAGCTTATTTTTTATTCATCGAACGTATACAAATCAATAGTTGTTTGATCTTATTTTATGCTCTGCCATATCCTTCATACCATTATGAGGAGACTTATTGCAAAATGTTCAGGATTTTCCCTGGAAGTATATAGGCTATTATTTTTTTTTCAGACAAAAAAAAATTATTAAAATCATTAAACATTTTTTACTGGTAGCTCAGAGAGTATACATTTTTTTCATGGTGATTCTACGGCAATCGATTTGCCTCTTTCTGAAGAATAGGAAAAAACATTATTGTTTCTATTAAATCATTTTTTAATCACTAAAAATTTTAAAAAATAATAATGCTTTCAGTAAAATAGGTTTAAAAAAATTGCTTTATAAAAAAGTAAATCATATTAGTTTCTAGCATCGTCTGAAACCCTTTAAATACCATTTATCAAAGACATTAAAAATTAAGAAATTTTTAACCTAGATTTACTTAGAGGAATTATTTTTCTTTTGGTGGCCATCATACATGACTATGTATCTAGTGTCTAGATCCACCCCAGGATTTTATTGTTTTTATTTCGAACTATAATGTTCATTTTCCCTAATTGTTGCTGATTTTATGATTATTCTAAAAAAAATAGCGTTCAAAATAAAGTTGATATTTTGATGGAACAGTTTCTCTTCTGAGATGGGACCATTTTTTTTTCTGAACTTAAGAAATGGTTTTTATATAATTTTGGAGATATGTAGTGCTGAATTCAGAATAGTGGAGAACACAAAAATAATGTTCATATAGATATTTAATAAATAAAAATTAAAAAAAGATTTTTTTTTTTTTTACAATACATCAAACGTTTTTACAAGAACTTCCATCTGTATTCTATGGTTTAATTAATTATTATTTCTGTTATACTTACAGATTAATTAATACAATAAAATTACTCTTAACGAACCTTATTTGATAAATAATTATACCAAACGAAATGAGGACTTTTCTATTCCAACATGAACTGACGTAGTGTTATGGTGGTTATTAATATAGTATTAGTATTAGTATATTGGTTAAGTTATACTCTTAGCGTACATAACTTTTTATCAACTTCTTTTATTTTTTTATAATCTTAATATTTTCTTGAGACTGGTAATTTTTTTAAAATAAATAATTCAAATTTTATCCATTATAGTCTCAAACAACTTTTTATTTCTCTTATAGGTCCGACGTTTCGGCCAATCCAGCCATCTTCTACTACAAAACAGCTCCTATTACATGTATGATTCTACAAACATTTCAAAATACTTAACATTATTATTTATAATTTACCTTACCTTAATACAACTTTGAAACTATATAATTTAAAAAACTCTAACTCCATGCAGGCTATTCTGCCCAGGTCAAAAACCTCAATTTCTATAAAACATTTGGTAAAACATATTTTTTTGTTAATAAGTATATCCCACATATGTTTAATTACCTAATTAGTCAAAAATTCACTTAAAACAAAATCAAAATCATTTATCATCAGACACTATTCCTTAAAACTTTTATCACAACAATGCTTGTAACCTTCCTCCACTCAGTTCAAGCATTTAAAATTATTTATCATGACTACATTTTTGTCAATTTTCCTCTTTATTTCATTAGTAAAATTCCTATCAAAGCTAATTGTAATTATCCACATTCAATTTATCCTATATTATTCATAAATTAATCTTACTTAAAATCTCTGCATAGTGTTGATTTAAATTTCTTGTATCTGTTTTGAAATTCACTGTATAATCAATATTTTCAGATATGTAAATTGGATTCAAGTATTTTCCTTTTGAATGTATTATTCTCTTTATGTAAAATGATTGTATTTTCAAAATCAAAAATATGTTGGTTTTTGGTTTAAATTTCTTGTATCTGTTTTGAAATTCACTGTTAAAAGATTTTTTTTTTACAATACGTCAAACATTTATACAAGAACTTCCATCTGTATTCTATGGTTTAATTAATTATTATTTCTGTTATACTTAGAGATTATTTAACACAATAAAATTACTCTTAACGAACCTTATTTGATAAATAATTATACCACACTAAATGAGGACTTCTCTATTCCAATATGAACTGACGTGGTGCTGTGGTGTTCACCGCTTTTTATTTGTGTTATTTATATTACTACTATTAGCATATATAACTTTTTATCAACTTCTTTTATTTTGTTATTCTACTTACATATAATATTATTCACTAATACATTTTTCTTTATATTTTCTATATCACTTAATTTTAAATAATTTTTTTTTTCATTATAAATTATAATACTACTATTTTCAATATTGTCATATATAGTTTCAATATTCTTATAATCTTTAACTATGCATTTTCGTCAATACTACTTATGTCCTTGTTTGTCTATAGTTCGATTTGATCATTTTAGTTGTTTGCTCGGATGAAGACATGAAATAAGGATCGAATCCGGTTTGGGTTGTTCGACTTTTATTTCTGGTCCCACGAAAACTTGACCTCCCACCAAAAAAAATAAGAAATTACTTTGAAAATTGACGTTACGGTTCATGCCATCTTCAGATTTCAGGCTTAAGAATTGTGTACAAACTATTCCTTGGAGATCCCAGACTAAAAATAACCGTTGAATTCAAATTAGTGCAGATGTGGTTTTCTCACATCTCACTTGAACAACATATCAAAAAATAACCAGGAAAATAAATTTATTGCTCATAAATATTTATAATCGTAACAATAAAATTAAAATTAAAACATTTTTAATGTTGCTTTGCCTTTCCTAAATTAATTTTTAATAATGCTAAATATTTTCATTGACAATAAAACAATTATACCCTATTAATTTTGAATTATTCTTTAATTTATACCACTGAGAAATAATTGTTTAAAATAATAAAAAATAAAGGGTTTAATCTGCAAGTAAATGTTTACGAAATGTCCCTACTCTCTCGAGAAAAATAAAGATAAAATTAATATAAACAGATGCTAATACTTATGAAATATGTAGGAGGAGGGTAAAAAAGGGGAAGATGTGAATAAAGTGCTAAAGGAAGAAATGAAGGAGACTGTAGGAGACGTCCTTTATCCTTGCTATATTTATTTATAAAGTTTCCCTCCTTTAATATAAAGAGAAAGTCTCCGAACCAGAGGTTATTTGCAGTTAAGGCCGATTGTATAATGTGATTGACACTCTTTCTGTTTAATTAATTCCATGGGGGGCTTAAGGCTGGGGGTTGGAGCGGCCAGGAGGCGGGGGGAGGGAGGACTTTTTATACGTAAAGTTTTAACAAGGAGCACTTCCATACGAGAGAATTTTCTAATTACTCAAGCCGCCTTCCCGTTGTTTTTGTTAATATGGAGATGCATAAATAATGCCCTAATGTCAGTTGCCGGCGACAAGTTTGCTCCATTTCGGGACAAGTTGGCCTGGTAATGTTCTTCGGCCAACTCCCGCTCTGTCCCTCAGTCACTTTATTAACGCAACTTAATTAATAAAGGGATTTTATCTTCGAGGAGTTCGTGGTCTTATGGTGAGAACTGTGGTTATGATCGCGATCGCTAGTGCAATGATACAATTTAAAATAATAAAAATTAGAATAAATCAGATTCAAAGCCAACCAGATTACTTTCTTATTTTAGCAGCTACTCAATTATATAAAACATCAGTGAATCCTTTTGCAGTATCGATCGAATCTGTCTTTTCTTGCAAAAGCCATTAATAATTATTAAAAGACCATAATTTATTTGGAACAAAAATGTAGTAAGAATTTTATAGTCTATTTGGTTCTCTGAAATGCTCAAATTGCAGAGCACTGCCACCCAAAGCGGATCTTCTGAAAATACCTCATGGATGCTAAGGAATTTGATAAAGTACCTAATTTCTGTTTGTGGCTTTTCACTAATTATTTTTAAGCGTTTTTTATAGCAATAAATTTATTATGAGGTGTTGATAGTTGAACGTATTAATATGTGGAGAAGATGGTCGGGAAGGGTGGGTGTGGTCAGCAAAGAAACAAAAACTATTTATTCGTGCCGTTTTGACCTGAATTTTAGGTCTTCATCAGGGCTAAAAAAACAAATAAAAGAGGTGACAACCATCATTCAGATAGAAATAAAAGAAGAAAACAAAATAATAAACAAACTAATTTGGAATTATACATAACAATGAATTGAATAGAAAATAGTTGATTAATAACAATTTGGAGTAGAATGATAATAGAACACGTTTTAGTTAAATTAAACAGCATTGAATTATTCGTCAAATGAGTACCGTAACTTATTCAATGATGAAACCAATAAAATTAAAAGTTTTTTTTTTTTTTAATAATAATTTATGTATGGTTATTTACAACTGTATACACATATATACAACTAGTAAATTTGCTTTAGGTGACATAGTGACATGATACAAACATGTGGAGAATCTACCCATTGATAGAACTCCAATAACATTTGTAGAGGAGAAGATCTCGAGATCATCTTCTTTTCAGACGCCTAGGAGGATTATTAGGTTATGAAGGAGAAGCCAGGCTAGAAACAAGTGGATTTAGGTGGTTGAGAAGTTTATCATGGAAGGAATGGTATCTGGTTCTGGCCAAAACCGCAACATATGGAACATTGAGGTCCTGATGAATGACTTGATTTGTGACAAAGTAAGGAGCATTAAGGATTTTACGAAGGATTTTGGACTGTAAGGATTGAATTCGGGAGGAATGGTTTAGTGGAGCCCCAAAGCTCAACTCCGTATATCCAGATAGGCCTTATAATAGTCATGTAGATCAGTCTTTAAAATTAAAAGTAAAACTAAATAAACATTCAAATAAAAAGCTTTACTTAACTTTAGAAAAAAAATTCTAATATATTTTTTTTATTTATTTATTTATTGATATTTACAACTGTATAAAAAATACAAGTAAATTTGATCATAATGATAATGGTGTGTTACAGCATGTAGAGAAACTACCCAGTAGTAGAACTCTAAAAACATTTTACAATATAAGGTCACGATGCCATCTTATTTTCAGGCGCCTCGGAGGATTGCCAGGAATGGAAGAGGAAGCAAGGTTAGAAACTAGTGGGATTGAGTGGTTAGGGAGTTTATAATGGAAGGAGTGATATCGGGTTCGGGGTAAATCGGTTACATAAGGAACATTTAGGTCTTTATGGATGGTTTTCAAATAATTAAATTAGTTTTTTGGCTACGAATTTTCGCTAATGAATAAAAAACGAGAAATGAAATGAATAAAAATATCCTTGTAACTTAGAAATTGTTAAGGACTCTTTCGATCTCTTAATTACATAATAAACTAATGATTTTTAATGTTTTAACAATTTATCAACGGATTAATTAATTTATTTATTTTTAGAACGTTTTTTGGCTTCATTACCTGTACTAGTTGAGCTCTTAGGCCAGCTGATAGATAACGTTTTTGTCGTATTAAAGCTAAAATTATTAATTTGAGCTTAGGTTCATGCTTTTATAAATTTATTAATTTTTATACGTAGTCCACCTGTGGTGCTAAATTCATTTTTTAAATATCTGTTAACATGGACTATTTATTTATTTTAGTTTTTGAACATTCCTACGATTTATATGTTCTACCCTCACCGCCATTGTGTGAGACTCGTATTAGAGTACCTTTGACTCTACCTGGAATGAGCATCCAGGAGGCACTGAGACGCTGGACTGATTGTGGTCCTCCGAGCCGGATCAGAGGACCATATAAGACGTCGCAGCGACCTTCTGGAGCAGATTGATCGGGAGGGGACAGACTAATTACAGATTCCGTTCTCGACCGACATGTCGGCCCCAGGCATGGGCTCTGTCCCGGTCAGTCCTGGCCAGTCCTCATATCTTCGAAGGGGGAGCAGGACTTTTGACAACCCGTCGTCCGCTCGCCCTCTTGTTAGCAATACTGCTTACATGGGTCATGTTTGACATTAACAACTTCAGTATTAACAGTAATTAAGATATTTATAAAAAGGGTATATGGAAAAAATTAAAGCTTGAATCGAAATGTATTTTGTTGTGGATGTAAGATGCGTATAAGGAAACGTTATGTGGTCAAATTGAAAATTAAATTTCTAAGAAATACATACATATGTTTAACTATATTAGAAAAACGAAATACTACAAACACCTTTTGAAGACATCTCAGACTAGCGACATCTTAGCGTAAACCGTCAGAATGGCATGTCAAAGAATACAACTTGTAATTCAAGTTATTTATGTTAGAAACAAAAAAGAAATAATAATATTACGAAGAAAAAGAAAAAAAAACGTAAAAGCATGAATATTTTCCCTTTATATTGGAAGATATCCTTGAAAAGCTAGAAATCCCACCAGATATACAATTTATTACAACTCGAATAAGCTTTATAAACCGAAGACTTTTTCTGGGATCTTTGAACGCTATTCACAACCGCTTGCTTGATTATTTTTGTTTCATCGACCTAATTTCATCTGCATTGATTTTTGTCTATTCTATCTCTTTTTCGAAAAAATACAATTTAATGTTAATACCAGAGGGAATATGTAAATTATTTTTTTTTTAATTTGAGAAAAATGTTAAATGGTTGCAAAAGGTTTAAAATAAATTATGTTATCTTTAAAATGATTGATACCTAAGTAGTTTATTTATATTTTGATTTATCAAAAAGATCAAATTATTTGATTGCGCATTTTTGCTAACTCGTGATCTTTTCATCGAAAAATTTAATTACCTTGTTTAATCTTACATCTTCCTTTCAAAAGTATCCAAAAGAGGGGAAAAAACCCTATTTGCTAACGCATATTTCACGGAAATAATATTGCAGTGTAACTTTTGCCAAACAAGTCAAACTCTGAAGAATCGCTCTAGGGCTGGCTTTTTTAAGCACTTGTTTTTACGTTTTCGTGATTTCCGCAGTGCTTAGTGTTTGTATACCGCATGAGACTTTTATTATAATCAGGCACAAAAATAATAAGCCCCTAGTTAAGCTCTAAAATAAGTTTATACGATACTTACAAGTCTTGCAATTAATTTTCCAAAAATTATCATAATTTGCGGAATTACATTTTTGTTTACCAAATCTTATTGACCGACTCCAACATTATTGTTTTTGATTTATATACATCATAATCTTTTTCTTTTAATTTTTATCCATGATTTTTTTAAAATTTTATTACCTTTTTTTGTTCTTATATACATGAATTTATTTATCTTTATTTTTTCTAAGTTATATGTATAGATAAATAATTAATTTTTCCCAATAAATGCGTATATTGCAGCTAATTTGTTTGTGTTCAGGAAACTCATATGGAAGCCCCAACAGCGTAATTCCGACGTTTTCAAATCAGAGAAGCAATAAAAGCTCATCAGTGGGAAAGTAAGCATTGCTGAAACACGTCCTATGACACTATCATGACTCAGCTAACATAGAGTTGTCAGGAGCGGGCCAATAAATCTAGAAGACAATGGAGATACGGTAGGATTAGAACTGCCCTCCGAAGTGCAATAACGTAAGGAGAATCTGGTGGAGAATGTCCTGGAGACAGGACGAGGTGCTAAGCGGTTGTCCCATTGGTGGGAGAATTATTGGTCGTTAATCCTGGTTGGTGGACCGGGGTCCCATCAATCCTAGGGCGCAGGCGCGGCGGGACTTTTAATTAAAGCGCTGATGCTAACAGCTGATAGGGCTATGACGCCAATGTGCCTGATTTAGTGGCGGCAGTGTAGAGATTTGTGGCCCGTCCTCCGAGCTCTGACGAAATCCTAATGTTTAGGCAATTAGGGGGAATGTAGCTCTCTGTTCCCTCTAGCGGGGGAGGGGGGATTCGCGACGAAAATTCTTCCAGCTAAAGCCTAGATCTTGTGGATACCTTAATCTGATATTTCAATTTCTTGATGAGCTATTTCTAAATCCGTTTGAGATGATTTGGAAAGTTCTCAATCCTTTCTGACTTCAGATACTGCGAATTCTCAATTTTCAACTTCTAAATTTAACAGAAGATATGCCAGCCGAGAATGAGGATTCGATACAAAACACAATAAAACATATTTATTTCTTGATTGGGTTATAAATCATAATAATCCCACGGTTATTAAGTCGCTACATGATTTCCTTTAATTAAATATTGTATTATTGTTTTACTTTAATAGTAGCACACCCAATAAATAAAAAAAGTTTTGAACTTTGTATATTCCAAAGATAGTACCTTATACCAAGGTTACATTCTCTACTAGGGTTGCCTTACAGACTCTCACAAAGCTAGTACGGTAATCAAATAGTGACCTCAGTCAGCAGTACATTCTATGCAGTACGTCGAATACGAAATAAAAATAAATAAATAATTGTTTGTCTGATGTATTACTTTTAAAGTTAAGCAGTATTATAAAGGATAATAAGTGTTAGCTAAAACTAATTTTCACACAAGAGTGGTTCGCTAAGATGTAAGAAGATACCAATTCTTAGCTCTACATCCTTGGAGCGGGTAGACAATTAATTTACCGATTTTTTTTTTAATTTTTTGAAAATTATACATTTTTAATAGTCAAAATTGATGACTTTGCCATTTACAGTCAGGGAAACTAAAAAAGGGCAGTGGTTTCAAAACGTTAAAAAATAAATAAACTTTTCATTTCGAGCTCTGTCTCTTTCATATTACCTACAGCAATAACTTTTAGAACATAATTTAAAGTAGATTACGTTTTACTAAAATATAAGCCCTATTTTATATAAGAGCTATTTACATTATATTGTTCCCGATATATACTTTTTTAAAAAGCAACATTAAATAACGAAATTATGAAGATCAATAGTCAGTGGATTTATTTTAGGAAAATCATATCTCAGGAATTATGAGATTTACAGATGTCCATTAACAATACTATTAAAGCAAGTTGAATTTATTAAAAAGTAGTTCATAATTAGCAGTGTTTGACGCGGTGAGAGGACTGCGCTGGGATCTCGAACGGCTCTGCTCTACCCCTCATGCTTGGAGGATAAACTTGGCTCAGGGATCCTCAGTTCTAGATTGTAAATATTGTATATAATTTATTTAACTTTGTTTGATAATGTTCGTTTTATTAATTTATATTTCTGTTTATATATGAAGAGAGATTTTATTTATTTAGTTTTATTCTATTTTATTTATTTTTTATTTTATATTTATTTAATTACTTTATTTCACTTATTATTATTGTTTATGTTGCTATTTTTGGTATGAATGTGTTAAATTACCATTATTACTCATTGCCCAAGTTTGTGGCCGATTGCAATACTTATCAATACATGAAGTAATTATCAATCAATTAGTAGCAGCTTTTATGATATTTTCCAAAATTAATTCACAAAACGTTGATTTATAATTGTTCTTTTCATTTATGAAAAACTACTAGACGTCGTCTGTTGACAATCAAATTGAAGCTACAAACGTACTATAATTTATTTTGGAATTAGTATTTTTTTTAGATTTTCTTTTTTGGAAGTCAGGTAAGTTGAATATATTTTATTCTAAATTATCATAATGTTAACGTTTAGGGACTATTGTCCTATATTCATGTACTCTAATAAAAATTGTTTTACACTGTTTTTATTTTATCATTCATGATTTTGTGCATTCTTCTCCTCTTTTTAGCACAAACATTGCTGTATATTTCTTATTACCTGTTTGGACCTTATCTCATGTATATCTTATTATCCAGTGTGCTGTTTGGAATTTTGCTGTTGGAATACTCTGCAAATTCTTCAGGCTTCAATTCATACCAGGCCTAACTGATAAGATAAAAGAACACTGGCAATATATCATTTCATAAACATGTTGTATGGGATGTACTGAAAGATCAGTAGTTAGTGAATTTATTTTGAAAAATCTATATCTCAAAAACCATTTGACGTACAGATATCTATTAGCACTCAAATTAAAGCTAGTTTAATGAGCTATAAAGTAGTTTATGATTTTTATTTTCGTAGAGGTTATAGTTTTCATGACATTTGCTAATATAAATTGATTTATAGTTGTTCGGACGAATTTTTATTTGCCAAATTTATATTCATATGTGAATATCATAAAAACTACTACCACTACGAAGATAAGTGTCATAAGCTACGTTATAGTAAGTTAAATTTTCTTTATTTTGAGTGTTGGCAGACATAGTATCCGAACAACTATAAATCAATTTATTTTAGATTATATCATGAAAACTACTATTCCTACGAAGGTAAAGGTCATAAACTACTATATAGTACATTATATACTAGCTTTAATTTGAGTGCTAATAGTCATATGAACGCCTCATAGTTCCTGAGATATAGATTTCTCAAAATAAATTCACTAACTACTAATCTTTCAGTAGATTTTTAAGAAATTTTGCTTTTTAAAAAGCTATATCTCGAGAACTATTGGACGTAAATAGCTCTGTTAAGGCTGATATTTCAGCAAATTTACTTTTCTTTAAATAATGCGCTCTTAGGTTTTCTAGTATTGTGGGTAGTTTTTAAGATATAGAACTCTGAATGAAAAATTAGTGTTTTTTAAGGTTTTGTTACTGCTACCATTTTTTATTTCCCCTACCTATACTTGGCAGACACTTAAATTTTGACTATTAATAGTACATAGTGTTCATTAAAGTAATCGAAAATTGGGGTGAGATAACTGCTTTTTTTTCTTCCCGGCCCTTGTACTATAAAGGATACCTAGAGTGCGGTTATATTCTCTACTGGGGTCGCTCTACAAACTGTTGCAGAGCAGTCATAAAGAAGTCATAAAGCAGCCATAAAGTAGTCTAATATCAAATACATTGCTACGATATTTACGACACTTTTTTTAATAACTAAATTACATTGCATTTATATTTTTGTGGGGCATCAATTTACACAAAATGCCATGCTGAAAAACGTTAAGTTATGGGTATTAAACATTAGACAGATGATACTAAATTTATTTCCTCTCCGATATTTAATTATTTTTTTCTAGTTTTAAAAGTATGTTATAATCTTATTTGTTACAAAAAAGTAATTTGCGATAGTTATTGTTTCCAGTGAAGTCAAGGATTATTTTATAAGTTAAAAGAGAAAAATTGATCGTTACAAATTAAAATATCACAGCAAATATTTTAAATCATACCATATTATTGATTTTTAAATATTTAATAATAATAATTTATTTATTGTTATTTACAACTGCATAAAAATATATACAAGTAAATTGGCTGTAGGTGATATAGTGACATATTACAAGCATGTGGAGAGTCTACCCATTGATAGAACTCTAATAGCAATTCTAGAGAAGAAGATCTCGATGCCATCTTCTTTTCAGACACCTAGGAGAATTATTAGGTAATGAAGGGGAAGCCAGGTTAGAAACAAATGGATTTGGGTGGTTGGGAAGTTTATCATGGAAGGATTGGTATCTGGTTCTGGCCAAATCGGTAACATATGAAACGTTGAGATTCTGATGGATGACTTGATTTGTGACAAAATAAGGATTTTGGACTGTAAAGATTGGATTCGGGAGGAATTTGATGGCTTAGTGGATCCCCAAGATTTTTAAATATAAATAAGATAATGTATATGAATAATAAAATAACAGCCAATCTCAGGCAATAGACTGCAACAAGGGATCGTTTTAAAAGTTCATCAGATTTAAGAAATACAAAGCTGACAATATGTAGTTTCATGATATTGATGATTTTGAAATATCAAATTTCTCTTCTTTTTTTTACATTTATGGTTGTTATTTCTTTTATTTCCATATACCATAGAAAAAAAATCTAGAGATATTATGAAGATTTTGTTTCAATGACTTTTGATCTTGACTTAATACCGGTTGTTTTTGCATCACTTTATGAAAAGAATCATATAAAGAATAATTATTAATAAGATATAATTACATTTTATATTATAATTGTAACGAGGTTTAAAAATCAGGCAGGTTGTAATTAATGTATTTCAAAATGTATACGGTAGATGTTGATCATGAAACGATTGAAAAAATGAAGGAGGCAGAGGATCCTAGTACGTCCTAAGATAACGAGCTACTCAAAGCTACATCAGAGATCTTCACTCAAAAGTTCGATAGGCTCGGGGTAAATTGATTTTAAATGCGAAAACTCGACTTCCATAGCAATATATTTAGCCAAAAACTGCTGCCTTACAGCCTTAAGAGTTCAATCATAAATTGTATTGACGAACTGTAAGCAAACGGCTTCATTATAAAACTTTTTAAATCTTTTATTTTTCTTATAATATAATTCTCTTCTTTGTGGTTAATAATTAAAAATTCCTTCTTCCCCACTATCAAACAAAAAATAAAATAAATAAAATCGAATTGGAAGAAGATAGTTGTTGGTATGAAGTAGATTGTAGGAAGATAGTCCGAGTCGCAGGGAATATAGTAAAAGAAAACTATTTATTCTTAAGGCTTCGTAAGGGCTAAATGAAAAAAGAAGATACAAGCATTGTAAGAAATATAACCTATATGTATACTTCCTTAAATTATTATTATTATTATTTATCTTATATATTTAATAAAGAAAGAAATTGTTTTGAAATTTTTTTTTTTTATTTTCATGCCATTTCTTACAATGTTTCATTTTTTTTTTCATTTCATTGCAAAGTGGGGTTGCAATTTATTAACAATAAATAGTTTTATTTTACTATTTTGATAACTTTATTGACCGCCACCCGGACTATCTTCCTACAAAAAAAAAATCATTTCTAACACCCAACTATATATATAAATTACTCGTGTATTTTACTAGTGGTAGCATCGTGATAGTCAAAATTTCAAATCCTTGATTTCAACATAAACACTCCTTCTAAGGTAATTCGAATCGGACACAAAAAAAAAAAAAAATCATAAAATGGTATCTGTACGTGTACATACAGACATCCTAGTTCGAAAACAAAAATTTATACAAAACTGAAATCACATATTTAAGGTTTAGGTTACTGTTTCCAATCCGACCAACATACCCTTTTGTAGATCTCCTGTTATTGCAGGTTAAATTATGTTTTAATGTTTTTATAGGTAATACGGATTGATACTGTATTGTAAGTGGTTTATGAATTAAAATAGACAGAAATATAGTGTTAAATAAAATGATAATATACCCAACCAGGTTATTGAGGTTGGTTATAAAAATTTGTGGTTATAAGTCTATAATTATATAAAAGAAAGATGGTCTAGGTGCTGTCAGAATAACTCAAAATGTAAAAAATCTATTGTGAGCCTAGGTTTCGCTCACTTTGTTCAATTTAAAAGAAACTTTCACATATTTTAAACCTTTTTTTACCATAACTTAGTTTACTTTTATTGCGTGTTACCTATTCTTTTATTTCGTTACATTATTTTTGTTTTTTGTATCTGTTTAATCCTGATGAAGGCCAGCAAAGTGGGGCGAAACGTTGGCTCACAAATAAATAGTTTTTTTTTACTGTTTAACGTTATTCTTCCCGCGCCCAGATCATCTTCTTTTATGTATTACTTACGGTCAATCAACGATGTTCCTATAATTAATAATGTTTTAATACAATTGATAATAAGTTATTATTAAAGCTGTCATTTTATTAAATTGTCCTTGATGATGGCCGGATCGGTCAAAACGTTGGATATGCAATATATTTTAATAAATAAAGTTCAGTTACCTACAGTTTAAGGAACAGTGACCTTTAACTTGGGAAACCCAACCACAATCCGAAGACTGAAGCCCAGGCTGCTACAGGACATTCTGTTATAAATTATATATTTATCAGCTCTATCATTGTCACTTTATAAT
Source organism: Halyomorpha halys (assembly GCF_000696795.3). Lineage (NCBI taxonomy): Eukaryota > Metazoa > Arthropoda > Insecta > Hemiptera > Pentatomidae > Halyomorpha > Halyomorpha halys. The sequence goes on from NW_027105356.1 coordinate 935,770, forward strand.
TTATTTTTATCTTAAGTTCTTTTTTTTTCTCTTTTTAAATTCGCCGAATCTAAAAATCACCTTACGTGTAATGTGTCCGGCCCATCGAAGGCAATTTCGGGATATCTCCTTCTTCTCTAAGTTTCACCCTCTCTAACAGGACCAAAAATCCTTCTCAAGACTGATTTTTCAAATATCAGAAGTCTATTTTCATCTTGCTTCTTAAAGGCCCATGCTTCTGATCCATAAGTTAAAACTGGGCGGATCTAGGTTTTGTATAGAGTGATCTTTGCTCCTGTTAAGAAGGAACATGCTTCGCAAGGCCAAAGTAGAACCGTCTCGCCGTTGCTATCCTCCAGTTGACTTTTCGAGAGATGTCGTTTTTGTAGTTGATCTTAGACCCGAAGTAGACAAAGCTATTTACTTTTTGGAAATTATATGATTCAGCCACAAAATTGCCGATCCTTGGTCCATCTCCTCTTGGTCTTAGCTTCATTAATGTGTAGCCCAAGTTTCTTCGCTACATCTTCTATGCCCAAGTACAAGAAGGACTCTCTTAATGCACGTTCCGATCTGACAGCAATATAAAAGTCGTCAGCGTACCCCAGAAGCTACTGTTAAGAAGGGTAGCGTGGAGTTGGATTCCGGACATACGCACTGCTTTCTCTGCAATGAAGTTAAAAAGAAGACAGACTAGAGCATCCTGTCTTAACCGCAGTTTGTATGGAATTCTTCCAAGTAGTAAAAAAACTAAACAGCCCGGAAAATCTCACACTGTGTACATTAATCGAGATAAACGTTGTGGAAGACAGAAATACAGTCGTGAAAGATGTTAATAACAACGGTTCAATATGTTCATTGGTTAATGAAAAGCTTGTTCCTTTATTGAAATCAAAATTATATTCCGATGGAAGTATTTTTTAAAAGTGTAAGCGGTGTGAAATTTTGCAGGAGCTGGGCTAGTCTACATTTAAAAATAGGAGAAGTAGATGATACACTGAATCTATTGTTAAATACAGTGATTTTAATTATGATTTGTTACTTGGATTAGGTGCTATAAAGAAGTTTAAACTTATACAAGATGATAATTTTATTTGTGAGGAAGATTCATAGATTTATTTATTTTAGTCTATTAAGGCTAATTGACAATTATAACCAGGATAAAACAAGGCACTTCAAAAAATTAAAATCTTGTAAAAAAACGATGCCTAAATTTAAGCTTTTATCAAAAAGTCTTCATTTAAATTTCTGCGAATTAATACGGAATATTAATTAATTTATAAAATAGCAATTGTCAATATAAGTGCTGGTATTTAATTAGTGGAAAAGATCAAAAGGAGAGAAGTCGAGTAAAAAAGAGACAAATCAAATTAGGACAAACTGTCTACTAGTATAATTTATACAATACAACAGCCGTTTTCAAAACATAATTAATTTAATGAAAATTAAAACACTTCAACCCCTGGACACAAGCATCATTTATACCGCCATCCATTATACCTATCCAATCTGGATTAATAGACTGTCCACAATTCAATAGCTAGCTATAATTAAAACGGACTGGTTCATTTTGACTGAAACAATTTTGTTCCAAATATACACCCGTCGACACTTTGCCTCCAAATCATTTGATTAAATAAAGATTTCAATTTAATCCGATTTATGTTGGAAAATCGATTTCGTCACGGGACAGATTACACCTTTCCTCCCCGTTTGTTTAAACGTGCCACGATTGGCAGTCAATTAGTTTTCACATCGTTCTCCAAATAATCCATCGTGTTAAAATTCACTTTTAACTAATAGAATGAAATGCCACGACTTCAGAAGGATCCTTTGATGCTTCCAAAACATTTTTTAACAATTAATCTATTCATCCTTATTCAACGTCTCGCTTAGTATGTGTTTCATATTTAAAAATATGCATGAATGCTTGAAAAGTTTTAAGTTTCAGTGCATAGTGTTAATTACTGAATTCAGATTTGAGTACTTCTGCTTTGTATATATATTATGTACAAATAATATATGTATATACATAATATATACTATGTATATATTAGCGAATTTCTTCAAAAAAGCTGCAGAAGTAAGAGAATAAAATAAATTCATTTATCAAGTTATTTTGATTTTGAAGAAATAAAAAAATATATGAAGGGAAAATCTTAACCAATAGTTACTGACTTTAGCATTTTTAGATTATTAAGTAAAAAATCTGAATTCAAAACAGCTCAACTTTAAGTTAATTACTTTAATTATTGAATTTGGCGTTTGTCATTAAATTTATAAAAAATTTACTTATGGATGATCCCATTCATGATGAAAGAATGTATTTATAGTAGAATTGTTTACATTGTGGAAGGTTATAACAATTGTGCTAATAAAAAAATTAATTAAATTATGTATCCTATAATTAGTAAATTCCAGTAAGAAATGTTTTTTTTTTCTCTGTTTTTATGATTTTGCGTTTTTAACAGCTTCTTTGAATTGACTTAGAAGTTAAAAATTTGTATTTTTGACAGATATTCTTTTTTTTTTTCTTTTTATAGACTCTGACCCATTTAAATGTTGGCGCAGGTCATTGAACTTCTTCTAAACCGAATGGGTGGAATTTTTTAGGACAGTAGCTGCGGCTAGAAAAGGACTAAATTGAGACCTCAATATTAGATAATAAATAAGTCAGAGTATTGACCACCCCATCTCCCAATAATATAGGAATGTATAGAATCATGCACTTTTAACCTTTTCCAGACCCCAGCCTACCCTGTTGATTGACTGTTGTGCAGGTTTAATTTTTGCTTATGATTAAATTTGAGAAAAGATAAGTAAGATATATCAATCAAAGCGAAAACTCGATCAAATACCTGACCTTTCTTACTTATCTTTCTCTCAAATTCAATCGTAAGTACATCATCATAGGTTGATCATATTTATATGAAAAAGTTGACATAGTGTTATTTGATTTCAAAGTACATATTTTTTGGTGTTTGTATTTATAAATTAAATAATAAAGGCATGTTTAAACTATGTATATATTTTTTATGTCTTTATTGAAATTTACAACAGTACATAATGACACATTCAGCAAATTTGCTGTAAGTTTATAATGGAGTGATACAGGCGTGAAGAGAAACTACCCATTGGTGGTTTCTTCTCTAATGACGTTTTACTTTAGCAGGTCTCGTGGCCATCTTCTTTTCAGGCGCCTCGGAGGATTATCAGCAATGAAGGAGAAAGCAAGGCTAGAGAATAGCGGATTTGGGTGGTTAGGAAACTTATAGTGAAAGAAAATCGGATCTTTGTGACAAAGTATGGAGCTTTGAAGAATTTTGGATTATAAGGATTGGATACCAGAGGAATACGAAGGTTTAGTGAAGCCCGAAAGCTCAACTCCGTATGTCCAGATTGGCCTTATAATTGTAATATATATCAGCATTTTGTAATAGATTAGAAATTTTTAGACTTAAAATTTTATTTTCATTTATTGAGATATTAATTATTTTTTTATTACCAAAAGCTTCCATTACACCAATTCATTTTTATTTATGTAGAATAGTTTATGAATTAACATGTATATTTAATGAAATTTTTTACGTAGTTTTGCAATAACAGTTTTATATTGAATTGTGTTGTGTTTGTTTTCTTGGCGAGACTGGAATGAACGAATCGTTGACCGGTAGGTAGTGTGATACAGTTCATACTCCAGTAGGCCCAATGAATGATAATTGTTCCTCAGACCTCGTCTAATAACCTGTGTATAGACCTCGACCTTATTGCTTACCTTCAAACTGTATTCTGGTTGCGCAACGGTTTACTATTTTGTGGTCGAACCAAATTCGCTTACCTACGTATCCTGTTGTGAATTAATCGGTTTACTGTTGTTACTCGTTGTTTATATTTAGAAGATTATATTTTATCAAAATAAACATTTAAGAAAAAATTAATAAATCAGATCCATAACAAACGTAAATAGTATAAGTTAGTAAGTAGTTGGAGAAACGCGTATTTGTCTAGGACTATCCTTTAGTATATCATATTTATATTACTTATGCAAACTAAACTGATAGTATCTTCTTAAAAAATAGACCTTCCGAATATTCTTTTGTTCATGATTTCTGTGCTTCTCTGAATAAATGAATTTTAACAATTTTTCTTCATCGGGAAAAAACTTGAAAGTCAAAAGACTTAGTACATTAATTATTCCATTTTTAATACTTTCGGCCTCTGTTTATTACTTCTACCTGCTAAAACTGTTTCATGGCGCCCAATTGGATGATGACATGACACTTAAGGTAGAGAGGGAGCGCATATCATCTAGGCGAGCGTCCGTCCCGGGAAGACTGGCCCCACAAAAGACGAAGGAAATATCGAGCGGTCGCCCTGACAACGTCTATATACAGGCTAATGTGACAGACAGGACAGTCCGAGGTTGTCATGGCGACAGGAGTCGATACCTCAGTCCCTCTTATCACCTCACTGTCTCGGCGACTTTTTCTCGCGGCCGGGCGGTGTCCGGTGAGACGGCACCGTCTCGGAAACGGTATCGTTTTGGCTTCATTATCTCACCCTAAATACTCTCGTTCAAAATGAAGTATCAGCCCATTTTTTTTTATTTTTTATGTTGAACAAAGAAAAAGAAAATCAGAATCTAGGAAAAATTTAATTATTATCCAAAATTATTTAATTGATTATTGATTTATTTTTAAGAAATCAAACCATCGAAAAAACTCTAAATCCCATCAGTGGATTAATAAGGCCAAAAAAATAAATTAATCATAATAATAACAGTTTTTAAATTTCTGAAGTTAATAATCTACAATAAACTAATAATAAATAAAGGATTTAAAGATCATTAATTACTTTTTAGGTCTATTATATGACCTACCTTACCCACCGCTATATATCAGTTTGACGGATTTTATTATTTTAATTTTAAAAAAAAAAGTGACTTGATCAAACAATTCGCTTTATTGTTTTGTTTTTTTGTGAAGTCCGAACCTCACAAAACATAACCTCCCCCCTTTTACGTACCTTCCTAGATATCACTATCTAAATTTGAAAAATAAAATCAATATTTTAAAGCATTTACTTAATAGATTGTTGCACAGTATGCTAGAGATGAAAAAAACTTTTTTTTCTGGAACGGTGGTTATTATGCTCACGAGGAATTGCAGAATCCATGTTTTGTAAATTTATGATTCATCCAGTAATATTGAGGCATATAACGTATGTAAGCAAAATAATTGAAGAAGTAATCTATGAAAGTTTTAGGTAACATTGTATATTTACTTAAATATATAAATCGAGCACTGTTGTGTTTTAATTTTGGCACAAAGGAAATATAGGGTGTTTTTTTAAGCCCGATAGAACTTGAAATTGTAAAAAATAACACAAAAAATTAAATTGTAATCAAAATTTTTTTTTTTATTCGAAAGATCAATACGTGACATTAACATTTGAAAATGATTTCGGGTATATGGGCACCGCGGCTGTTCTTGACGAAGCGCATTCTGGAC
>NW_027105356.1:941948-954277 GCF_000696795.3 Halyomorpha halys
TCGAATAAAAAAAAAATTTTGATTACAATTTAATTTTTTGTGTTATTTTTTACAATTTCAAGTTCTATCGGGCTTAAAAAAACACCCTTTATAAACCAATTAAAAATTATTGTATTTTAAAATTTGCGAAGGATAGATAATTTTTATATCGCGAATGATACGAAGAGGCACGGTTTAACGAGGGAGCAACTCAGTGTCTCCATTTGACTCTTTATGAGCACTTCCTTATCTTAATTTGAACTCATTTTGTTATATCAAGCGGCTTTATAATGAGAAAGCGGTCGGTTTTAAAATATCTTATAATGCTTTTTAATGGTGGACATCATACTATAAAATAAAAAATAAAAAAAATTAGATAAAATAGCCTCCAAAGTATGTCTGAAGAACTAATTATCTCTCTATTATAAGATTGAACTAAACAATTATAATTGTTGTAAGAACACAAACGCGCTCAGTAAAAATACTTAGCACATCAAATTCTAATAAGATCCAATATAACCCATTATTGGGGGTTGCACAAGGTAAATTAAATAAACGTTTGAATTGTGCTGTTTTTGTTTTGTTTTACACCTAAGTTTCAATCAAGCTGGTGAGATTTATTTTTAAACATTATCAATTTCAACTTCGAATCCAAAGAAAAATGTATTATATGGGTTAGTACATAAAAAAAAATAGATATTTAATTGACATATTTGTTCGTTCCCTTGTCATCGGATAGAATTACATTTACTATTTAGTTAACAAATGCACTTATATAATTAAAGAAATCTCTATAAAAAGATTTTAATTACACCCTTTAGTAAAACTCTTTGTAGTGTAAACAGGTTATGTCCGACTAAATCTAGTTATGAATCAGTCCTTAATCCGTAAAGAAGGCTCTTATTTACCAAAAGCCGAAATTGGTTTATTTTTTCAAATGTCAGACATTGTTTTTTTCCACACTAAAATGTTCGAACCTTTTTAATTCAAGAGTTCTTCAACTGTATACATGGAATATTTTTTATTTGTTCACATTTCCTGTTTTTTTATATGTTAGTTACATTTATTTATTATTTAGTAATATTACTTATATATTATATTTATATACAATAGTCTACTTGTTTTTAATTTTATTTGTAATTACAGATTTAAATAATCAGAATAAAACAGATATAAAAAGTGTAGTGTAGTGTGGTCTGTTTAATCTATCGATTTGAATAGCTCTGATGAAGCCCTACAAAGTGGGGCGAAACGTCGGACATTAAGTGGTTACAAAACTATTTGTTCTTTTTTTTACCGTTACCCTGACCATCTACTTATATATTTAAGTTTTACGGTCAACTATATATAAAAAGTTCTTTGAAAACTCACACCTCAAATAACATGTAACAAATTAATCGATCTTCAAACTTCAGAAAGGATTAGATAAAAATATATTTCAGAGTTATTGGTGTGTTATTTACCATCCGTTTTATTATGGTCTCAGTCCTAAAAGAGACGTAGAGCAAATAAGGAGCTCAAAAATTTTAAAAAATTCAAAAAAGGAATTTAGTTTTGGAGGATTGAGATGGGTCAAGCACTAATCGAATAACTGAGAATATCTGACAAAGAAAATAATGACGTCAACGACTGGATGGCACCTGTACTAGATAAGAACTCTTGGTAGAGGTTATTGCAGGAGGTCAAGACTCTGTTGTGCTATGTGAATAGATAATTTTGAAATTAAGGTAGTGAAACATCCCTTGTTTGTGTAAATCGAATAGATTATTTTGTTTAAGAAAGAAATAATTGGTTTAATTTAATAATTTGTGTACAAAAACAAACATTAAAAACATAAACGAAAATTTATTTTATTCATGTAGTGGTCACTCTAGGGGAGGGGTGGCACAGAGTTAAGGCGCTGTGCTACTAACTCTAAGGACCCGGATACGAATCCAGTTGTGACAGATAATTATTTATTCTGTTACTGTAGCCGTGAGTCAACACTGTAGGTTTTGTAGCCCTCCTGGGGGCCATTCAGCCTCATAAAGTGGGCTCTTTTAATTGTGGAAAAATCTGGCAGTTGAGCATGATCATGAAAAAAATCACCTCCTTGTATAACCGTTGTTCTTGAAACAGTACTTTCTCACAAAGTACTGAGCCCCTGAACTTTCATGGGTCGCAGCGGTACACATTACTATTATAGGTTATTATTAGGTACAGTAGCTTAAAATAGATGCATTAATTAAGGACCATCTTCGACTTCTTAGAAAACAACCTAAACTGTTTTATTTTCTTAAGGTATGATTTTTTTTCTTTTTAATTAATTTGTTAATTAATTAATTAAATTAATTTGTTAATACATACAAAACAATTTTTTTTCAATATGGTTTTCTTCCGAATTTACCTTTATATTTTTCTTTTTGATCGTATTCCGCTACCTTGTGACATATTCTTTCCTTAACTCTATAGATGATTTTTTTTTCTATTACATTATCACTTTCATTTATTTATATTATACTTATTATTATTAATTTCCATGAGGACTAATTTTCTTTTTTTTAATTTCTGATTACCTATCTTATTTTAATGATAATAAATCAATTGTTAAAATACTTGTTCAAAATTACGTAATTTATTGCTTAATAAATCGCATGACCAGGAGTTAACCGGGAGATAGCAACTTTGATGAGTATATTTAAACAGTTACCTACATAGTTTGACCTTAAGAATATAGTAAAATGGAATTAATATAATTTATAGATATTTATTACAAGAGTGCAGTTGTTTTTGTGAAAGGAAGATGTGAGTTGGGTTGAAGGTTTAGTACTGGGGTTACCTGGTAGGTTGTGCTGGTCGGATGAGATAGAACCGGTACTGTAATTATAACTATTTCAATATCATTATATGTGTTTTGTTTTCCGATATATGGAATATCAATGGGGATGGCTCGATAGTTAGCTTTGAACGTTGGCTACATTAATAAAAATTAATAATTAATGAAATTTGAAAGTTGGTGGCTGAGAAAGAAATTACTTTTGTGAAATTGGATGTAAGATCTTCATGAACTGTAATATGATACGAAAGTAACCGGTTTCGCTTCTCTGGAAGCAGAAACCTCATCACCTTGCATGGTCGGAAGCTCTCATTCGCTCCCGACCTCCCCAAAACACCCTTACACCCTCCCCCCTTCCTCTACACTCCCGAAGCACCCCAAGACAAACACCCTCTCCCATAATTGCCTCTAGACGTCACTGACCAGTAGAGGTGGTGTGAATTTCAATCGCACAAGTGTCCGCCGTCCAATTCCAACTTGAGATTGAAGTCTCTTTATCCCCGGCCGTGTCCTGCTCCTGGCATCGGTCCTCAGGCTGATTAAATCTCCAACTGTTTTCCATACTCCAAGGTTCATCCTCGAGTTAGTCGGAGGTTATCAATGGCGTATAAGAGGCGAATCATTACCCCATGTCTTTCTTGAATTCATAATAAATCAAAGAGATACAAGAAGATGAATAAAACTTTTTATTATTATTATCCTTGATTTAACTGTTAAGCTTCAAGCTGACAACTGTAACTATGTTATCTGAGCTACCTCTGTTATTCAATTCCTCAATAATCCTGGATGTTAAATTGTTTTAAGCTTTTTCTGTTATTTAAGCAAATACTTCTGCTTCATACTAGTCAACTATTTAAACATTTAAAGAAATTCATTTACAATCGAACTTAATACTAAAAATTTTTTTCATAAATTATATTTTTTAAATGAACCCTAAGATTGGACAGAATCTACAAAAAACGACCAAGAAAAAAAATAATATATGAATAAAATAAATAAACTGAATTAGTTTTAAGTATTTACTGTTAGTAATTATTGTTTAGAATTACAATTAAGATGTAATACAGTCCTGTCAAGAGCTTCTAGTACAAGAGCCCAAGAGGAGAAAAAAGGTAGTCACATCACCTCAATTTATTATTACTTTAATGAAAACGATGTATAAGTACTAGTCAAAATTGATGAGCCTGCCAAGTATAGGTAGGGAGAATAAAAAAAATGGCGGATATTTCAGAGTGATAAAAAAATTTAACTTTTCCTTAAAAAGTAGGAACAACACAAGAAAACCTAAGAGAACGTTATTTGAAGATGAGCAAATTTGCCAAAATATGATACCTAAAAAGAATTATCTAAGTTGAAAAATTCTCGAGATATACATTTTTAAAAACCAACATTTCATAAAAATGTTGTATGGGACGTACTGAAAGATCAGTAGTTATCTCAGAAACTATGAGACGTACATATGTCTAGCACTCTAATTAAAGGATTATAGAGAAGTTTGTGACCTTTACCTGCGTAGGAATAGTAGTTCTCATGATATATGCTAAAATAAATTGATTTATAGTTGTTCGGATACTATGTCTGCCAACACTCAAAATAAGGGAAATTTAACTTACTACAAAGTAGTTTATGACTCTTATCTTCGTAGGGGTAGTAGTTTTTGTGATATTTACATATTAATATAAATTTGGCAAATAAAAATTTGTCCGAACAACTATAAATCAATATATATATTAGCAAATGTCATGAAAACTATTACTTCAACGAAAATAAACATCATAAACTACATTATAGCTCATTAAACTAGCTTTAATTTGAGTGCTAATAGACATCTGTACGTCACATAGTTCCTGAGATATAGATTTCTCAAAATAAATTAACTAACTACTAATCTTGCAGTAGATTTTTAATAAATTTTGCTTTTTAAAAAGCTATATCTCGAGAACTATTAGACGTAAATCGCTCTTTTAGGGCTAATATTTCAGCAAATTTATTCTTCTTTAAATAATGTGCTCTTAGGTTTTTTAGTGTTGTTGGTAGTTTTTAAAATATAGAGCTCCGGATGAAAAATTAATATTTTTTTAAGGTTTTGAAACAGACGCCATTTTTTATTATCCTTTCCTATACTTGGCAGAGTCATCAATTTTGACTATTAATTATACATAGTTTTCATTAAAGTAATCAAAAATTGGGGTGAGATAACTGCCTTTTTTTTCTTCCCGGCTCTTGTACTATTCGAAAAAATTCCTCTAGCGTGGAGTGGAAATATATTTATTTATTTATTTTTTAGAATAAAGATATCATTCTTTATTTTTTCTTAATTTTTAATCGCTCAAAAATACATCAAATAAAAATTTGTAAAAGCATTTTTGAACCTACCAACACAATAAAATAAAGTTCACAAAATTTAACAGTTGCGTCATCAATCTTCTGGAGCAGCAATGTTATATAGAGAGCTATGGGTACTGTCGGAGATGGAGAAGGAGAGGATATAAAATCTGTATAATAAAAATTAATTATTGAACGAGCTGTAGTGATTGTTTCTGATAAAATATTTAGAACTATTTAGTGTTTTCGTACAGACTCATTTAAACTTATCACCGCATTAGTTTGACAAATGGTCAATAAAAATTAACATTAAAGAATTGAATGAAGTTACATTTACACTTTGAAGTTTAGACTTCCCTCAACTAACACCTAACAGTACCTCGCCAACTTGCAAAACAAAGACAAAATACTTGCAATTTGTCGATGGACAGACGACTGACCTGGAAATCTCGTGGGTGAATTTTAAAAAAAGATTGAATCAGGGACTTTCTTTGCTTCAACAACAATTACATCATGAAAATAACTTTTTATAAAAAACTTACTAACAAACTTAAAATATACATGCTGCTCAGACCAATATGGACTTATGCCACTCGGGTGACAGATTTTTCAATTGAAATTCCTCTGATACATCACTCACAGTCCCTGTTACATCACAATACAAATCATGCACAAGGAACTGGAGATACTACATGTAACGACATAATAGAAAAACAGTACAAAACGTTTCATGACTCATTCGCTGAACACCCCAACCTACTGGTACAAACATTATTGACTGACACACTACCACAAAATCCAACAAGAAGATTGAAACGCTTCTGGAACAGGGATCTACTACGTTAGGTGGAGGTTCTACGTCAGGAGGTCTTCATTGGAAGGTTTCTCCCAACACAAAATCCAATAATCATATCCAGATGTGATCTAATGGGACACAACTATACTCGTGTACTACATGACAGAAGGCATATGTACTACTAGTAACTTGGCTCAAGGATCTGGTGTCGAATCCTATTCTCCTCCAGCAGCTTCCGCTTATTGCCTCGGTCCTTTGCATCAGCAGCTACACCATCAGCCCATCGCAGCTTTGGTGCTCTTCTCCTGGTACCATGGAGTGGCTCCATCTGTAATTGTCTTGGTTGATCCTCACTGTCCATCTCAGTCTTGCAATTTTTATCACTCGAACTAAATCGGACTCCTTAAATAGTGTACAGTTCCTGGTTTTTCCACTCTCCTCCGATGAGAACACCACCATATATACGTCTGAGGATTCTTCTTTCAAAGACTAGGAGTTCCTGTTCACAAGCCCAGGAGGCATATGTAAATCTACAGAATAAAGAATGATAAAATGCCTGGTACTGAATATCTCCAAAGGCACAAGAATGTGGCCAGAATTTTGCATCAGGTCCTGGCGATGAAGTACAATTTAATAGATGATAAGAACACATATTACAACTATCAACCAAATGGACTCGTCCAAAAAAGTTCTCTCAAGCTCTATAAGGATGAATCCATTATTACGGACCATACAGTGCGTCATAGTAAACCAGATATCCTCCATTTTAGATTTAAGAAAAAAAAAGTGGAACTTATTGATAATGGGATCCTTAATGATGATAATATAAGCTCCACTGAGGGAGATAACTGAGGAAATATCAGGAATTGGCGATAGAGTTGAAGGAAACATACTATTTGGTGTTTCCACTACTCCATTCACAATATCCACCAATGTTCTCATACCAAAATCGACAGTGTCAGGCACGAATGGTTTGGTGGTGCCAATCGATGTGCTAAGAGTCTGTTCTTTTAGACACAGCAAGTATAGTGCTAACAATTTTAAATATTAGAAAAAAAAATAAATAAAAAAAAATATGAAGGTATACTCAACCCGCAATAGCGAGAAACACAGATGATCATAAGAATAATTGAGAGTTTTATTAATTACAAAAGAAATTATTTTGGTATTTTTATACTTCTATAATTAATATTAAAAGCACTTAATTATTTTAATTCGTTCAAATATTTAATTTATTATTCTTTAAATATTAAGGAATTTAATATATTTTATTTATTTAATGTGATTTACATTTGTACAAGTAATCAATATAATAAGTAAATATGTTGTATGTTTCATTTACACTTGAAAATCTTGGTAAGGGACCACCCATTGGTGGTACTTCAAGTATTAATTTAAATTAGAAGGTCCCGTGGCCATCTTCTTTTTGGACGCCTCGGAGGATTATCAGGGATTGATAAGGATGAAAGATTAAGAATTAATGGTTTAGGATGGGAAAGATTTTTGGAATGAAAAGACGCATATCTGTTTTGGGTCAAATCTGCAACGAATGGGGAATTTAATTTAAATCAGATACTTTTATTATAAATAATAAAACTTTATATTTTTTGTTGTTTTTCTTGTCATCCAAAAACAGTCGAAAATATAACAATTTCCGACTCTGATTTTAGAGTGTCTTCCCAACTCTATTTTTACAAAACTCTGAGTTCAGCACTTTTCCGAGTGTGAAACCAATAGCAACCTGTAAATATATACGTAATTATGTGCTAAAATAATTATTCCCGAGCCATACGGATGATTGCAGGAAGTTGAGAGGATTGTCACTAACATATGTGTATGTGAAGAGTGAGTTGATGTTGACTAGTGGCATCAGGGGAATGAGAACTGATCATTTGGATCCTTGAATTAACAAATAGTTAGGCTCGGGTGTCCAACTGACAGCTACCCACCAAACGAAAATAGTTCCCACCAAATCGTCTAATGTTAATTACTACCTCGTTCGTCGGATATCGATTTGTTCTCATTAGCACAGGAAGTTGTCATCGTAGAAGTAGTCAAGTACTCCATCAGCCAATAGGCAAAGCATAGAAAATAAATCAGCTTTACAGAAAAATTAAGCTAAATTCAATATGTTTTGAAGAGAAAGAAAAACATTGTACGAAGCATTCATTTTTTTCAGTTCTATAGAGAGGCAAAGTAGACTTTTTTATATACTTATATGTGTTTGTTTCTTGATGGGGCAACCCTGTATCGCAAAACAGAGCTAGTACTATACGAAGTTATATCGTTGTTATTTTACAAGATTAGTAAATCGTAAATCATTTTGAGCCTTGTAGCTCAGTTGGTTAGTCCCAGTCTTACCAATTTTTGAGATTGCTAGTGGTGCGGGATCAAATTCGGCCTGGGGCGTTGACTTTTTTCATTGAGTGGCGGTCCCAAAAAATGAAAATTTGACCCCCAACCATGGTTAGGCAATAGGAGTCTTGGCCGAAAAAAAAAACAAAAAACATTTATATAAACTAATAACAAACAATACTTCCTAGTGAAAAACGTTTTAAAAAAATACATAAAAAGTCACTACATATTTAAAAATATAAAAGAAACAAAAACTGCGCACCGTATCGAGATGATAAAGTATCTAGCTCTAAGCATAAGATGGTCGGTTACATAAATAAATAACAGTTAAAGGTCCAATCATGAGGGTATTGACAGACATTTATACAAATATTTAGGGCTAATATAATTTAGTTTCGGTTCCATTCTATTGATACGCTACAGTTGAAATACAGTTGAAATACATTATATTGATACAGTTGAAAAATAATAACAGATCCAAGAAGCCCAGATATCTTGGTAGTTATTTATAACTGTCTCGGTATACAAGTTTGTATTTTCTCTTTGGATCTTCCCTGATATCGTGGCTGTCTCCCTCCCTTCATTTAGACAGTGCATAGGGAATATAGCTGCGGACAGTTATGACGAAAGACAGAATTTCCCAGCCAACACCTCATTCAGGAACACTCACCACCGATATATCACTGACCATCCGAAGTGCCGGCAACAAATCACAGCCACCTGGTGGAGGTATGCGAAACTTTGATGGAGAGATAAAACGGGAGAGCTGACGGTGGGAGCTATGTAAGTCCGGCTGCCATTGTGTCACAGGGTTGACTTATGCTCTGCCAGCTTGCATATTTACTGGCCGACGTTGATCCGGCAGATTTAGTGTTCGGGGCTACGCTTCGCTCTGGAAAGGCCGCTTCCGATGTTTGGAATTTCGGCCAGTGCTGTTGTCCAGCGATGGTTCTAACATGGACTCCAGATTTTGAAGGTACTTGGATCGGTACTCTTCTTTCAACTTTCAACTTTGTCATGTCATATTCACATATCGCGACATTGCAAGAATAGGAACAGATCTAAAAAAATAAAATTATTTTGTATTTTACGTATTCGTAGATTATATATCAGATAGCTCTTACATTTTGATACCCTACTAGCTTTGAGGTTGTTTATACAGGGACCACAGTAAAGAAATACACCCCTGCCTACGGCAATATCTTCTGAACACCTCTATTTCAGAATAGAAATAAAACTTTTATTTTGGTAAAATTTGTCACTATTCAGACAAAGCAGCGATATTTTGACAACAAAAGAAAAAATACTTGAAAACGTTAATATGTTAATAAAATTGGAAGGTAACAGAGAAATGAGAAACCTTTTTGAGTAAAACTTGATTACTGTTTACACAAATTTATTATTCATATTGATCCTGTTCCTTGAAAAAATGAAACTGAACTAAAATTCTGAGTTGTAGGCGTGACAAAAAACAACTAACCTTTATATTTAGAGTTTATTTCTATTTGCATTAAAATTATTGCATACATATTATTAATTCATTAAATTAATAAAAATATACCAGAAATATTAAAATATTTATTAGATTCATTTTTGGAGGAATTTCGTATCTGTATTTGTTTTGATCGTCGGTAATGGATTCGGAATCTGAAATTGAAAATTCAAAATGATAATGTATTCAAGTGAATCAAATTTCTTCAAATATTTTAGTTGATTTCTTTTCTTAATTATTTAATTTCTATTAAAAGGCTGCAGATTTAAAAACTGATACGAAATTTAAAAATTAAAAATGGGGGATCAAATATGGCAGTAACTCCTTTTTGTATTTCAATGTCATTTCACAATCTGTGACCGGATTTTGAAATGGATACCAGATAAAATAAAATACACCCCTCTCTCAGAGAAAAATAATTATTCATGTTTTATATTATTTCTTTATTTTTAATCAGACCCATACCCTCCAAATTAAATGAAATATTTTGACTCAAAGCGTTCCTCTTAGCTAATCCTATGCTCGAATTTCAAATTGAGGGTATATCAAATTAAGGAAGGGAATATTATAAATGACCCGAAAAATTCCAGGTATAGACAGCGCGCAAATCTAAAATAGTATTCACCATTTTTCTCTCAACCCTTTTTTATCTTCGATATAACTAAGATGGGATCAAACTCTGTTGCATTTTCGAAAATGCAAAAGTTTAAAAAAAAAAATCTTTTATAGCTGTTATCGATTGAAAACCTGAAAAATATTTTTAAGGTTGTCATAATTTAGGATGTTTTGGAGTTTCAGATTTAATATAGAATTTTAATTTTTTTTTTAGTTTTCTTTGAAAATAATGTTGTTGTTTTTTTTTAGAAAATTTGAAATCCATATCGGGAAATAAACTCCTGGAATTCGAATGTGATATGAAAAAAATAGGTTTATCGATCTCTGATATCATCAATAAAATGTGGCAGACCTAGTTCATGATATCTACCCTTCCAAGATCAAAGAACCTTCCTGACAGTATCTTATCATCTTGATTTTTGTATTTCGTCGTATTAATACTATAATTAGCTTTTGCAAATAATAACAAATAATGATTAAAATATAAGTACTAAATTTAATATTATAATGTGAACTATTATACCAAATAATGACTTTCTTTTACTAAATAATTCAAAAACACTATCCAAATTATAGTCTCAAAACGTTTATTTCATTTACACGTCCAACGTTTCGGCCAATTCGGCCATCTTCAGGGACAATCTTAATTTACTATGAGACATATCATTTAACCATTTAAAAAAACTCCATACAGGCTATTCTGCCCAGGTCAAAACATTTACATCTAATATGTCAAAAATACATTAAAAATCACAGTCTAATTATTTCTATTTTACCACTCTTTATACACTTTTATTACAACCTCGATGAGGTTTAATAATTTGACTGTGATTTTTAATGTATTTTTGACATATTAGATGTAAATGTTTTGACCTGGGCAGAATAGCCTGTATGGAGTTTTTTTAAATGGTTAAATGATATGTCTCATAGTAAATTAAGATTGTCCCTGAAGATGGCCGAATTGGCCGAAACGTTGGACGTGTAAATGAAATAAACGTTTTGAGACTATAATTTGGATAGTGTTTTTGAATTATTTAGTAAAATATTGCCAGTCTCAAGAAAGAAATTTAAAGATTATAAATGACTTTCTTATTAATGATCTTGGATCTTGATTCTTTTTTAGTTGTTCTTTCAACACCCGAAGTAACCCCAAGTCGGTTTTTGGAGAGAAAAAAAATGTTTGCTCTCAGTTTTTAAGGAATCAGATTTCCAATATTGAAATGATAACAGCTACCAGAATAAATTGTATCATGGGCGTGATATTGAATATATCAGCTGAGAGCAAACGAAAGTTTAATTTTATATTAAAAACATATTATGCCTGAATGGCAGTTACTTTTTAAGTTGTCAGTCTTGTTGAAAATTTATCTTCATATTATAACATTATAAGTAAGGTCAATTCATATAAGCATTTAATTTGATTAAATATAATAAACCATGTAAAAAAAAAATCGAATGTTCTGCATCTTTGGTGATAATCGTGTTATTCCAAAACTTCGGTATCTGCTAACACTGTTTAATAATGACTATTTAACAAATTAAAAACACAAATATCTTTTGATCCTTGCCTATTGCAATGTTTATTTTTCTCCTAAGTTTCATCTTTCAGGCCATTATAAAGGACACACCTTACAATTGATTTTACCAAATTATTAGATAATTTTCTTCCAATGCAGACTAATTTTCCAAGTCGATAATAATTATTTATATTCTTGCGATAATTTAATTTTTTATATATTTTCTCAAAAAAAAAAAAGAAAAGTATATAATATATTAACCCGGAAGGAGTGTTCTACATTTTTATTTCCCAAGAGGTGTTCTGTGAGTATTAATCTAATGGTTGATGGTTTTTAATATTTTTTTATATAATTGCATCTGATGATGACAAAAATCTTGAAGAATCCAGATTTTGTAAAAATTCTAAGATCTTTTTGCCTTGGCTCATGTTTTTT
>NW_027105356.1:956092-958959 GCF_000696795.3 Halyomorpha halys
AGAGAAGAAGATCTCGAGGCCATCTTCTTTTCAGACGCCTAGGAGGATTATTAGATAATGAAGGAGAAGCCAGGTTTGAAACAAGTGGATTTGGGTGGTTGAGAAGTAGGCTCATGATTTAGAAAAAGAAATTCAGGAGGTGTCCAGTTGAGCAAAATGTTGAAATGAGAATAAAAAGGTATCACGTTAGGGTTGTACTGGGTTCTCTAACCACTCACTCTTACGTTGGGATTAGGCCAGACCAAAACTTAATTGAGTATAGGTAGCTAGGTGAAGGATGGATCAATATAAGCTACATTAGGGAGAAAAAAGTATTAACAGAACAAATAAAATACTAGGAAAATAAAGAAGTTTGTTACCCAACATAAGAAAATTGCTAAAGAAAATAATCTAATAAAGATTGATAAACAAAACTAAAATTAATAAATAAACTAATAAAAAACTTTTTGTGGCATGATTAACGTCTTCAGCGGCAATAGTTGACGTTTGCAAAGAGAGTTTTTGAAATGGGTTTGCCACTGTCGAAATTATTATCAACATTTTTATTTCTTTAGTATATTTCTTTTAAATCTATTTTTAATTATAATTCATTTAAAGTTTCATTATTTTACATTTGTTTTAGTGGCAAACCCATTTGAAACCTCTCGCCATATGATCAATTAAAATTAATTAATTATGAAGAACTTGTGTTGTTATATAAAAAAACTGAACATTATGTTAATAGTAATTATGAATGTGTTGTTATATATGTCAAGTGTAAATATTGTTGTATTGACAAATAATGAACGTAACTAAAGAGTCATCTTTATCGTTACACAGGAACACGCACTAAAAACTAAAAAAATAATATATAAAAAAAATATATTTTTTGTCTTCTTATTTATTTTTCTATCTGTAATGTTTTGATTTTTTTTAACTAGTAAATATGTAGATAAGCAATAATTGTTACTTTTTAATAATTATTTTAAGTTCATTTTGGTTTAATTCATTTTCATTGATATTCTTCTAGTAATAGTCACCCTATGATATGTGGTTACGTTATATCTGTATTCTTTTCTTTTTTTTTACATATTCTATTAAATGTTATTGTTAAAATTTATTATTTTAGTTAAATTTTATGATACTCTATAATTTAATTCTATTTCAAAATATTTGTATTATATTCAATGTTATAATACAACCGCCTCTTGTCAATGCCTGATATTATTCTAAACAGACTGGTCCCAGAATAAATAATAAATATTATTATACTTATTATAACTACACACTAAGACTAAATATAAAAGAACTAAAGAAATGAGCTAATAAAAATTAATATTTAATATCTCAATAAAGTAATATATTACTAACTTTACCTTAGACGTTCGATATCAGATGGGACTACATTACATTTGGCTTCACTCAAATATTTGAAAAAGTTCATAACTTGGAAAATCTGAATGTTTATTATTATATTTTTTGTAATGTAGATGTTTTAATTGTAAGTTCCTTGTTCATTTTGGATAAAAATATGCAGGGTGTCCTGTTTTTTTTAAAACCTCTTTATTTTGGGTGTCCTGTAAGTCAGTGGCACTATTTGAGGAAATTAAAGTATACCTGGAAAGCGAGAAAGAAAACCATGTAACAATGATTTGATTCTCTATAGGAAAATTTATATTGTTATTTTATTTCATGTTTTATTTATGAAACACCTTGAGGATATTTTGAAACTGTTTATTTTAAACCATTTTTACAAATAATCTACAACTAAAGTAAAGTGCCTATTCGTCATACAACCGAAGTCACCGAGTTCGTGTAGATTATTGCAATAAATGTTTAGTGATGAAAATTATTTTATATTTTTGTTGTGGAGTAACACACCTGCAGCGACAAAAATATATATAGATAAATAGATAGGCACTCCATAACTGAAAAGGAAGAGGATACAAATTAAAAGAAAATGAAATATTTGGAATAAAAAGAAAGATATTCAGAAATTGAGAATGACACAAAACCTGCCCGAAATTTTAATTGAATATTGTGCCGAAACCAAAAGGTTTCCTTTACTGCCAATTTAAGACCTTACTCTCGTCAAAATGTTATAAACAAGAAAGAATTGTTTTTTCTTTTATTCATTTTTTAAAAATAAAATATGTATACAAAGCAGAATGGCTTTTCTTTTAATTTATTTTTCTTTATTTTATTAAATTAATTTCTCTTTTTAAAATAAAATGAATCATAACTTTTTACATTTCTTTCCATTCGCTATTTTTAAAAGTTAAACCATGACCAAGAAACGGTGAAATAAGAGAAAAGTTATCGGACTGAGTGGCACTGTTCCCCCTCCTGGAAAGAATAAGAGGAGAAGAGACTGACTAGGGGCCGCAGTATCGCAGAATGGTACCAATAAAGTGGTGTTGAGTTATCATCCCTGCGCAACCCCCGGTTAAAACAACTAAACCCTTATGGAGGACATTGTTGAGAAGTTATTCTCGAATTATGTTTCGCCTTCACTGGCTATTATTCCAGCCGCTCACCAAATACAATGAGCCCTGCGTATTTCAAACAACTTTTCTACCCCTCCCACCCACCCTTCCTCCACCGCCAATTTCATCCGTCTCTTCTATCCCACCTTACATTTGTGCCCATACTTTTCAGATATCTCCCCCGACCATCTTCCCTCATCCCGGTGAAATGGTTCCGAGTAACTGGGTAATAGCTTCAAAAAGTTTTTCGCTTTTCTTTATGTTTATAACTAAACCATCTTATCGTAGAATTATTATTATTGTTTTCTATGAAAGTACGTTGTGATCCCTAATTATATGTAACGCTTAATATATTATATAAAACACCCATAATACAAAAAAAAACCCTAACATACCTTAATT
>NW_027105356.1:959107-961468 GCF_000696795.3 Halyomorpha halys
ATATATATATATATAGAGAGAGAGAGAGAGAGAGATATGTTGTATTTGACAATGCTGCTCAAACACATTAGGTTGGTGCAATACACAGCACGGGATTGATAGGTACAATCTATTATCGTATATACACTACCATATATGATAGTGTATCCAATCATCAACATCATCCCGAGCTCAACAATCCATCTGCCTCAAGAGTTGTACTCCATGTTTTCCTATCCTCAGCAGTCGTCCACCAGTTCCTAATTCCAAGGATCATCGGCACTTACTCCGTCTCTCCATCTCATCTTTGGCCTACCCACTTTACTTTTTCCAACCGGGTCCATGTTGTACAGCTTCCTCAGCCTAGCTATCCGGATACTACTCATAACATCCGGTTTCTTGTACAAGTTGGCCAGTTCCTGTTTTCGTATGGTACTCCATTCATCATTCTCCTTCACTGTGCCGAATATTTTCCGAAGGACCTTCCTCTCGAAAATTAACATTTTTTCCTTACTGTCCTTCGTCAATGTCCATGTTTCACACCCGTAAGTCAGGACCGGTCTTATAAGGACTTTGTAAAGGATAAGTTTATTTGTTCATTGTTGTAAGAGGTTTTTCATGTAATTCAGGAGGCCATAATAAAATCTGTTTGCGGCAGTTAATACCCGCAGTCACTACCGATCCCAAATATTTAAACCTATTAACTATTTAAAAGTTGTATATACTAACTTGGATTGTTGTACCTGTTTGACGGCTGTCAGTTGTCACGTATTTCGTTTTTTTCCTCGTTGACCTCTAGGCCTATGTTTACTGCTGTTGCCTCTAGCAATCAGTAAGCATCCATCATAGCTGTTAAGGATCTCCCAATAATACATATGTCTTCGGCGTAAGCCAGTGTTTAGGTGCGTTTTGTAAATAAAGTGCCTGCTGTCTGTATACCAGGATCTCTCACTACGCTTTCTATAGCTAGATTTTTTAATCTGCATGCATGCTAGAGTATCACCTTGTCTCAGACCTCGTTCGCAATTGAATCTATTTGACGAATCTTCATGCACTCTTACATGACAGCTGGTGTCCATCATTGTCTCTCCAACATCTTCCATTTTCCTTTTCTCCCATACCGTCTTTTTTACCCTGTCGATCTTTTTTTCCTCCCTCCGCTTCTTTCTATATACTTTTGTCAGATTTCTTTTCCTTTTTTCACTACCGATAAGCTTCATTTTTATCCAGAGCGGCTTTTCTTTCTTTCTTTTCATCACCAATTAGTTCCTCGAGTTTTTACATCTTCTTTACCTAAAACCTCTTCGCCTACAGATATTATAGGGGTCTTACAGGGCTCCTACATTTGGTCGATGTTATTTTCTTCAACACGTGTTGGTCTTCGCATGCGTCCATCAACAGTGCGATCAAAAGCTTCTATGTTGTGTCTTCAAGCTTGGTGATATTGTATCTATCAAGGCTTACTGCCTTAACTTTTTTTGCATTTGATATGCGTGTTCTGAGGATGGCCACTACCAAATAGTGATCCGAATCCACACTCTGGCCTCTGAAGGTCCTCACATTGAGGAGATAGCTTCTATCACTAGAGCTTATCAGAATATGATCGTTCTGATTTACAGTTTTGCCATCGGGTAATCTCCATGTAGCCTTATGGATTCGTTTTGACCTTAATAGTGTGCTTCCCACAGACAATCCTAAGCAAAACTGTCTATTCTTAATCCGTTATCATTGGTTTCACCATGCAGGCAGGGATCCTATCACAGGTCGCAGTGCTCCCTCTTTGCAAATTTGCGCATTGAAATCTCCAAGGAATAATTTTATGTCATGTCAGAGGCACTTATCTACCGCTTTTTCTAATTCGACATAAAAAGAATCCTTGACGCTATTTTCGGCATAAACACTAAAATATGGTAGAATAATTGAAGGATTTTCCTCTTAGTTGGATATAACATATTCTAGGCCCAAAGGGTTTTAAATAAATTATGTGCTGCTTTATTCTGTTGCTCACAATTTTTTCCTTCTTCAAACAATAATCAACTATAAAATAATTACAATATATTGCAAACATGTTTTATGATATTAATTTTTAAATAACTCTTTTATATTTTTTAAATATACTTTTTCCTCCTTCTTTCACAAAGACTTATTTTGTTTTCCCTATTCATTCTCTCCCCTTCTTTTTTTCATTTTGTTCTCAACCCAATCTGTGTTACAAGTGAAGTCAATTGAGAAATTTATCAAAAAACGGTTCATGAAGTTCCACTCCCAGTTGCCGACAGTTAAAGGAGCAGTGACCTACAACCTGGGAAACCCAACCTCAACCCGAAGACTGAAGCCCAGACTGCTGCAGGACATTATTTTATAAATTTTTAATAAATATAA
>NW_027105356.1:961633-1007881 GCF_000696795.3 Halyomorpha halys
TTTACTTTCCTCTTTTATTAAGAAGCATTATTATTATCTACTTACTTTTTTCTTTTAATAAGAACATTGTATATAGTTAGGGGTGTCATTTGTATGACTATACCCCCTCGTAATCAACTGTTAAAAAATATATATATAATATAACTTATATCAACCATGTAAGGCCCACCAGGCCGATCTGGTATAAAAATAAAAACCCAATCTGTGCTCTCCTCCCAACTTCACTCTTTCATACTTCCCCTTTCCAGTGATCCGCAACTTACGTTTGATCAGTTACACACATTATATGCAAATTAAATGAAACTATCAATAAATAGAAGTATATAAATTAAATATAATTGTAGGCGGAATTGATGAAGGTGATAGATAGAGAAGATGAAATAGAACTAATAGGTAAAACAGACTGAAGATAGATGAAAATTGGTAAAGAAAGAGGAAATAAACTGACACACTGCACACACTCAACTAGGCAAGTTGAACAGACACTGTTAACTATAATCCAAAGAGGTTGCCACTGCAGTAGATACGGATTACTTCTGCTAACAATAACTTTAAAATTTGTATACTATTGTAAAACATTTACACATGATTTAAGGTAGTAAGGTGTAAAATCAATAGTAAAATAAAAGAAAGTAAAGAGAGGAAAATGAGTTTGGAATGTAATAAGCAATCATTTATCAAATTAAAGTAATGATTAAAAGTGGTCTGAACAGTAGTGTAATTTATACTCCTTACTTTTTTCCTTACATTGTTAAAATTAATTAATTGTGTAGTCGCTTTTAATTCAAAACTGGTCTATAGATGAGCAAAATCGGTTTGTAAGCTAGTGCTAAAATTATCTTAAAATCATATATGAATAAATAAATAATTAGTCATAACATTGATAAGATTTCTGAATTTATTGTAACTTTGTTATCTTGGAAATGTTTTATGCCAATAAAACACTTGGTTGCAGTCAGACAAGGACAAGATGTTTACGTCGATTTATACCAACTAGAATTAAAGGGAACAAGAACTCGGAGACGAAAGGGGAGAAGGTGAAAATAAAAAGGCGACAGTAGAAGACGGAGCAAAAAACAAACTGACTCCGGTATGGTGTTGACGGTAAGACAATGGCATGGTCAATTAGAAACGTGTTGAGGCTATTATTGCTTGACAATAATTAGCAGCCTTCAAAGACAATAAATTGTAATTACCCTCCCTTAGTTCTAGTATCTATTGTGTCTGTCTCCACCTTCTTTTCTTTTGTCCTTAAGGATATTTTTAAGTGGACTCTTGTGTAGTGGTGGAATGCCGGGGTAGCTCCTGATTCCTTTTCTGGATAAGGCCTCTTCCCGGATTTATTATTTGCTTCCCCTTTATCTTTCCTCTATCGGTTCTACACCTCTGAGCTGTCCTTACTGATTTAGAAGATTGTCACGCGGCATCTGTAATCCATTTCGCTTAAGTTAGCTTCATAAGAGAACCAAATATAACAGACAAGCTGACCCGGCAATGATTCGCTATTGATATATTTCAGGATGCATATCGATTTAATGATCACAATTGATATCTTGCTAAATACTAAATATTTAGTGTATTTAGTTAAAATTAAACATTTACGTGTAATTTATTATTATGATTTAGTAACATAAAGTAAACCAATATATGCGATAAGCAACAAAACAGATTTTTTTTTCAGACCGACTCACCTATGAAAGTGCGATAAAAGATTTTTAGGAGTGAAACAAAGTTGATATTCTTTTCAAATACCTGAAAAAACCCTTTACTACCAATTTTGGAAAAAATCGGAAAATTCATTTTTTTAGGCAAACATTTTCGCCCTAATCGTTGGTTCCTACCAAACTAGGCAGTGGCTTAGGGCTCTATAAAGTACACCAAAGGGAACAAACCGGGCCACATTACACAAATAGGAACGGGATATATAAAATAAAACTTTTAAAAATCTTTTCTTTAATTGAAAACCATATTTTGCCCTTATAAGGGTATTATAAGGTATTAGAAGTCTAACTTTTGTTCAAGTGCATCAAAGGCTTTTCAACGGTTATATTATCTTAGGAATTAGATAAAATGAAAAGGAGCTATGAATGATTGTATGAGCAATAGTCACTAAGAAGAAAAAAAAACGTTTGAATAAATCCAGTTCAAATTTTTAATTTCTTCAAAAGATGGTATTTAGGCTTCTGAAACAACGCTAAAAATGAATATGATTTCCTTTTTCCTTAAAAAAAAATATGATGACCAACTTTACCCCGAGCCATATTATGTTTTTAATTTTTTTTTTTTATTATAATAGAACTTAATGGCATCAGTGATATTCTTTTATAATTCTTCGGAAAGAGACGGATTGATTGGTATACACGTATACCTTCTGAGCTACAAACGAAAAACCTTTAATTCTGTTCATATCTTTTTTCTACCTGACAATTCGGGGATTTTGGTAGCTAAAAATCTCTAAATAACATTAAAAAAAAAAAAAACAGAACTTAAATCGTACCAGTAATTCAAAAGTTTATTGTGGTATTAGACCGTTGAAAGATTAGACCCTTTATTATGAAAAATGAACTAGTATTTGGCTGTTATTTATCTTTCAATTTTTTTATTCTAAGATAATCTTCCATACAAATAATGTTATGTGTTATTTTGAAATCGTTAAAGGAAAGCACATAGTCTAACACCACTAAAAATTTCAATCACTAACTTTATTTATATTTTTGTGGGTATGCATTATAGTAGAATAATTATAAAACGGATTTTGTAACATAGGATGACTTGACAGGACGAAACGTAGATCACTAAATTTGTGGTAATGTAATATATTAACATAATTACTCATTATATTATATTATTATAACCCATCTTAATATAATTCATAATGAAAGCTTATGGTATTAGTTAATAGTACAAGTGTAGAAACTAGTGTGGGAATAATACTAAAACTTATTTTTTTCATGATAGGGTTGACTATTAGTTATATTACAAAAATTAAAAAATACTAAAGTACAAGTTACTATTGTACAAGTCTGTGTAATTGAATGAAGATAAATCTACAAGACTAATAGTATTAGTTTGTACTTTATTATCAAACAGGGCCCTGGACGTTACAGGTTTAGTACTAACGGTTTTTTTTTTTAACAATGGATTATGGGAGGGTATTGTCTCACAAAAGACACCCCTAAGTACTAAAACATTAAAGATAAAATAATTAGATAAAAATAATAATTCTTAAGAAGAGAGAAAAATTAAAGTTGATCAAAAAAATAATGACAATTGTGGATTTAACAAAATAAATAAATGGAAAAAAAGAAGATAATCTATGAAAAAGGCGAAGCGAAAAAATAATATAAATTAAAATTGTAATAATGTCAATAATAGAATCGATAAATATAGAATTCAGAACAGGATGCTCTGCTGTAGCCTAGGGTTTAGTCTTCTGGATGATGGTTGGATTTCTCAAGTTCCACAGGTTCTGGTATTTGGTGGGAGGAACAAGTCCGGCAAGTGGGCCTAGTGGTCCTTTTTGCCAATCCCGGCTACTTGAGTTGCCACCGCGTACTAACCAAGGTGGAAGTGTCAAGATCCATTCTTCAGGACTGCCGAAAAATGAATGTTTAACTGCTCCAGATGGAAATCGAACCCACAACGTTCCGAACCGAGCGCACTGGGACCTGCGCTCCAACCCGCACGACCATCACGTCTCTTTTCAAGTTTTAAGTCACTGTTCCTTTAACTGCCGGTAACTGGGAGTGGAATTTTATGAACCGTTGTTTAATATAGTCTTCTATTGATTCTAATTCTCGAAAATCAATAAATGAATCGGAGTTTTGTGACTAATCTAGATTGATTTCTGTATCTTCGGATGCTAACGGGATCCTGTAGAAGAAGGCATGTGTCAGAGATTTTTTTTTTGTCGGAAGATCGTTGGTTGAGCATGAGTAATATATAAAAAGAAGAAGGTACGGGTTTGATAGAAAAAAACTGAAATATTAATTAAAATATTTATTGTGAGCCAAATTGTTCCTCAGTTTACAGTGCTTCATTGGGGTTACTGAAATAGAAGTAAACAAAAAAAAAACAAGAAAATTAAATTTAAGAGATTTTTATTCTTTACAACATCAAATCTCGAGGTTATAATTACAACATTTAATTAGTTTCTCCTATTTGACCATTCGAAATTTCTGTTATCTATTGATTCAGACCTCAATGAGACTCACTTGTAGGTTATGTACTTTTTAAATTTAAATAATCCATACTATGTTGATGCTTGAAGTTTGTTTTAAGTTTATTTATTGATATTTAGAACTGTATTAAAAATATATACAATAAGTAAATTTGATGTCAGTTTACAGTGAAATGTGGAGAATCTACGCATTGATAGGACTCCAACAACAATACTAGAGGAGATGGTCTCGAGGCCATTTTCTTTTCAGACGCCAAATAGGATCAGGTATCAGGTTAGAGAGAGAACCGAGGCTAGTAACAAGTGGGCTGAGGTGGTTAGGAAGTTCATCATGGAGGGATTGGTATCTGGTTCTGGTCAAATCAATAACATACAGAACTTGATTTGTGACCAAGCAAAGATTTTATTTAAAGGAATCAAAATATATTACACCAGAGCAAGTTTCACCTTTATTCAAACTCATGGTCTTTTTTTTATTCTATGTATCGCATATTTATTTATTTTATTTTATCTATTCATTTTGCAATGATTCAATTACTATATTTACTTGTGTGACCTGAAGTGAATAATATATAACTAATACTAATAGATCTTAAACGTGGAATGTTATTCGCCCTAAAAATTGTTAATGAAATAGTATTTTAAAGTATTGTTTTAATAATGATCTCCACGATGAAAGGAACAAAAGAGAAGATATAATGGAGTTTTAAAAGTTTTTAATAATTGTAATTTTTAATACTTTTGTCCATTTTTTTCTTATATATGCCAAAATCTTTAAAAAATTTATAATTATCCAATTTGTGTTTTATGTTTTATTTAATGATCTTTAAGTTACTACATACGTATTAAAACAACCATCACATACATTAATGCGACTATTAAGTATTTCAAAAAATTCTAAATATATACAAATCTACACATAATAACTGCCGACAGTTGCTTATAGGTTCAATTAATAAGTACGAGGTATACGTTCTATATTTTCAAATATATGATATATACAGCTAGGGTATGAAGAATGCAATATTTATTTGTGGACTGAGCAGTTTCTGGTCTGGATCTGCTATACCTCAAAGGAGACAGCTGTCAGCAAGACAACAACAAACAGATCCCATGTGACTTGATCTTGTTGAAAGGTTTTCTTCTTAGCCAAAGCAATATGCAGCTTCTACAATTTAAACAATATAATTATTGCAATGGCATAAAATTTAAACAATATAAAATTGCAATTTTAATTGTAGTTTCCTTATTATTAGATTCTATAGCACAGCTGGGATTTTAAGGGAAATATATTCATTCTTTGAAATAAATTTTGAATGGAATAATTCAACATAAAATTAGCAGAATAATTTTTAAAAAACCATTGTATAAAATTTAGAAAAAAAACCTGAAAACATATAATAAAAATAAAATTTCTAAAGAAGATCTCGAAGCAATTTTCTTTTCAGATGCCTAGTAGGATTATCAGGTAATGAAGAAGCCAGGTTAGAAACAAATGGGTTTGTTAAGGATTGGTAACTGGTTCTGGCCGAATTGGCAACATACGGACTTTGAGGTCCTGATGTATGACTTGATTTGTGACAAAGTAAGGACCATTAAAGATTTTACAAAGGTTGTACTAAAGCTCAACTCTTTAAGTTAATATAGTAATATAAAAGTGTCTTTTGTAATTGGTTGGAAGTTTAGTCCGTTTGTCAAGTAAGTGAAATCGTACTTTAAAAACAGAAAAAAAAAAGGATGCAATAGTTCTTAAAAATACGAAAAAAAGATAGGTTTTAACATTGCTATTATTGGAAAATTTATGACAAAACTTGTAATTATTGTAAGAACTTGTTTCTTTACAATGTTTTATTGCATACTTATGATTTGGTTTTCCAGGGAAATTTTAAAAATGTAAAAAAGGTTTTGGAAAATACCTGAAAAAGCCCTATTGGTATTTTTCAAAGCTCTGTGCTATTATCCCCTCCGTGGGAGCGTATTTACTAACTTGCGATCATATAGAAAATCAAAATTTAAATTATATCTTCGGTTTACATTATTGATTACAGTTTTTAAATTAAAGGCTTCTCCCACCATGTTACAGGTGGTCGAAACAAGGGAACCCTACAACGAATTTCATGCATTTTTGAGGTACTAAATTACGAACATAACATATTTTATGATAATGGCGTTGTAAACGTTGTAACTATTCCTCAACAAATAGAATATTGAAAAATCGTTCTAGTATCATTTTGGGCCTTTCCCTCTTTTTTTGAATATTTTTTTAAATAATGTTTGCATTTCGTCTGTGCAGCAAACGCTATTTGAAATGTAATTTTGTCTCTCGAATATGACTAATGTATCTTAGTAATAACGTAACTAAGAAATTCCCTTGATATTAACACCTAACAAATAACTTAAATTAACATTCCCAACTTAAAACATGAAAGTTTCACAAAGTATGGAGAAAGCTTGTACGGGAAAACCGGAGTATTAGGAACTATTTGGGTATGAGAGAAACAGGCCCAAAAAGATTCACAGACGAGTAACAGTAATCAAGTCTTAAATCAGACCACTTAATGACCGAAACTCCGACGCACAATAGGATGAAACAGCTTTTTCATTAAGCATTACATGACAAATAGAAAAATTGTGATAATTATTCGAAAACGTTTCAGTTAAAAGAATCGAATCGTCAATCTCTTGTTCTGCTTTCTGTTTTACCGGTCGTAAGTTACCTTCTATTTCTTACAACTTTCTAGAATAATCTTCTTCTCTCGTCAGTTCTTTTCTTTAATATTCTTACTTTCAAAGTTTTTTTTTTTTTTTTTACAGCTATGCGTCTGCGCATCTCGCTGAGGGTCCAAGATTTGCTATAACGATAAAAATATAAATTGATATTTTAAGGAAGGTGTAAATAACACTTGTTACTGACAGCATGTCTCTCTACAAGCAATATTTTTTATTTTAACGGAAATTCATTCAAATTTAACAGCTATGCTGATTTTTATAACATGCTCGAGTCATGTGTCAATCAAATCCTAATTCAAACGTGAAGAAAATCATGTATTAGAAACCCAAAACTCCTTAACTAGATTACAAATACTGAACATGTTTTGACTTGTTGCATTCCTCCCTCTTCGACATTTGTTCGGCAATTGTTAGCAGGGTCAAAACAAGATGCAACAACACATCACTCTCTTTACATCACCATCTTTCCTACTCCTTATTTCTTCCTCAGTCTGATTTTCCCGTAATTATGTAAAACTCTCCAGATAGTATTTGGATTTTGAGCTCAAATTTGTCCCAAAAGTGAAGCTTATTTTGGAGCTTTTCGGGTCAAAACGTTACTATTCCTCAGGATTTTTCACATAAACATGAACCAAACTTGACGAGATATATACATAAAAATAATTCGAGGTAATGCAGGAATCCATAATAGTTAGAGGCGAAATAAAAAAAAAATCGTTGACAGTCACCTGGAAGTTTTTTTTTTCTAATCTAAAACACCAAAATACCAATTACATATATAGAGACTGGCCCTTAAATCTAAGAATGGAAAAAGTAGGATGTTAGATAATAACTGAAATAGGCTTACACGGCCGACTTTGGCATTCATATAATACATACTTATAGGGTATACATACATATTTATCACCCACACTAGATAGTTGCTTTAATCTACTTGAAAAACCATTGCTTTAGAGAAAGGCGACCATTATATTTTCAAAACATTTTCTTCTAACATTTTGAAGGCAAAGTTATTTCACCGACTAAAATTAACTAACAGAATACTCTACGATTCGGATATTATGCCATTTTGAGGAACAACAATTTTTCACCTGCGCATTGTTGTACATACTGATGGCTGTGATCATGTGGTCTTGTAATGTTCATTCCTTAACCTTCTAAATAAAAATCCCCTGCCAATTATTCGGTCTTGCTAATATTATTTATTAGAGGGCAGCGGTAGCAGTCTAGTAACGCGCCAGTCTACTAACCCAAAGGTTGTCAGATCGAGTCCCGGTCCCACCCGAGGCACATAAAATTTCGAGCATAAAATAATAAAAAACTACTTCGCGCGAGGACTTAGACCTCCATGGTCTGTCGGCCATATAATGATAATAATATTATTATTTATTGATATGGCTTTATTCTACAGAATTAAATATGCCTGACTTCAAATTTTGAAGCTGAAAATTCATTATGTTCTTAAAAATATTCTCAATTTAATTTAAAAAATTTAATAATCCTATGACATTTTATATTGGAGAAATCAAATAAATATTTAAAATACAGAATTAGACATCAGAGTAACAGTAGCTGTAAAAATAAATATAAAAAAAACATTCATGGTACTAATTTAAAACATACATTGACTTTAAAAATCTAAAATAATAAAAACAGTAAATAGTAATTACAAACATAAAAACATATTACCAATTGGTATGAAACGTATATTATGTAAATATTATTGACGAAATAAAATTTTAGAGTAATACGAATTCAAAAATATTAAATTTTAGTCATTAAAATAAGGCTTATTAAATTCTATAGTTTAAAATTATATCAATAAATAATATAAGCAAGAAAGTATATTAGGCAGAGGCTTTCGGCTTTTGGCTTAGTCCATGGAATAACCGTTACGAGTACATATGATACAGCCATCTTGAAACCCTTTTATAACCTTCTAATGGTCATCGTTTCTGCTACATTCCTCAAACGTTAATGAAATGTTCGCTTACCAGAAAAAAAAAAACAGTTTTTTAAGAACTCTTGAAGAAAAAGTGTTCATGAAACGAACAAACGAAATGAGTCAGAGAATACAATACTATTACTTTTCGTTTTCATTGTTATTTATTAGTATGTGAAAATACCGATATGCAAAACAATGAAAATTGTTATGAATAAGTCAATTTCGAAATATAATATTTTTCAATTTATTCAACAACTATTTGATATAATTAGTTATTTAAAAAATGTTATTTGCTGACAATTTTTTAAAACTAAACTATTATTTTTCATCAATCATTTGAAATACTATAAATGAAAACTAAAGACAACGTAATGGCGGTTATTATTAGTAAGCAAAACATAGCCTTATCTTCTTCGGTATTACCGTTAACAAAAAACCGAACTTACAACGGCACTACTGGCGAACTGGAGAACCAAATAAAAACTACACTTGGTTCGATTTAAAAGAACTGTTATCATAAACATATGAGGAGAATATGGTTGAGGTGCGGTCATAAAATACAAATAAGTTAAAAAACTTATTTATTAATGCAAAAGTTTCGGCCAGAACTACTAGCATTCAAGACGTCCGATATTCAAGTGTTATTATACACGTTTGTCGTCCAGAGCTTGACGACCATTTTAATACTCGGGGCCACCTCCAGCCGCATAGCTCAGGATTAAACCCATATATTTCAAGATCTCTTAGAGACGATAATAAACCTAATAATAATAATAATAATAATGATAATAAACCAATAAAATTAGTATTTCAGTCTTTAAAATCAAAAGTTTTACCGACAAAAATATAACATTGAACAGAGAAAAAAGAATGAATTCTTAATCACTTACACACATTGTATCCCATTATTTTATACTATATTTTTCCTTTGTTTTTCTATCTGAGATTTCTTTTTTTTTTTTTTACTTTTTTACTATGTTTACTTTAAAATTATTTTCGTTATTGTGGCATACCTGCCATCCCCACTCCTCCCAATACCAACCGTCACTTTGTTTTTGACTGCCGTCAAAACAGGTATGCATTCTGTCTCATCATTTGATTTGTATTTTTTTTTTCTTTTTTCATCTCTTTATTTGTACTTTCTTTAATATTTCTTCTCTTATCTATCTGTTACTATTACCCTTTTCATTTACTATTTACAACCTTTGATATTTCTTATTATATCTTACTTTTCATTTTATACCCCTGTTAATTTCCACTTATGTTTTTCTCTTTTTTCTTTTTTGTAACTATTGTGTTTGTATCTTTTTTAGCCCTGACGAAGCCCTACAACGTGGGACGAAACGTTGGCTCAATAAAAATAAGTTAATTATTTACTGTTTGAGTTTTTTTTTTTTTTTTTTTACCGCACCCGGACCATATTCCATTAAAAAAAAATGAAATAAACAAATAAATGAAAATAAAAATTAAACAAATGTAAGCAAAATTAAATAAGGTATAAACGGCGTTAATGACCAATGATGTTTTACGCCACTAAACAAAAACAAACAAACACGTTTGTCGTTCTTACTCCCTTATCTACTATTACCTCCTATATCTTGTAAGTTTGAATCTGTCAGTATGTACAGGAATGTTCAACTGAAATTTTTTTCTTCCTAAAGATGGAATAATAGTCAAACCTATTATATATAATTTGAACAAATTTACTTTTATCTTAAATAAATTTCAAAGGTGTTTTCTTTAATTTTTTTTTTTATCACATTTTTCTATTTTTTTCCTACCGTGCCACCTAGTTATATTACTAAATTATAATGATCTATTATATATGCTTACAACAGTCTTATTTAAAAAAAAAAATTCATAGTTTCGACCATGAAGTTTTACTCTCTTTATATTTATCAATATTATTTTGTAAGTGTAAGACAGTGTATTACTGTCGCATAGGCTGAAAGTGACCGAGACAGTGAGCCTTGGAAGACGAGAAGACCACAGTGTGTATATTGGCGAGGCGTGCCTTGGATTCCTCATTATCACCCCCTGATTCGGTCCGTTTTATTCACAAGATTCCTCACATTGTTCGGAGGTTAATATAAGTCCGTTCCTGCCCGCATTACCATACGCTTCGATCCTCCTCTTCGTCCTTCCCTGTCCTATAGCAAAGTTCTATCTCGTCCTACTTCAATAGGTCTTATTTTTTTTTTCAGAGAACAATATTTTTTTCGTAAGAAAATAATCTAAAAATGTTTAGTGGCTTATTATCATATATATTATACGCAAGTAAAATTTATTTTTCAAGAAATTTCCATTAGAAAGTAATGTTCAAGACCTCTAGGAGGTAGCTAGAGAGAGGCGAGATGGACCCCCACCAGGAGCACAAAATTTACCATGAAACCATTTTCATTTTCAAATTGAAGTATAGCTTTTCTTTTATAATAACAGTTTATATAAAAAACAAAATGCAATTTTACGGAAATTGGAAAAAGCTGTTCAGACCACTGGGTATTGGAGGGCGCACATTTTTGAAACTCGCCAAAGGTATAGAAGGGCATTGCTACGCCTAACCAAGGGGTTTGGTTGCGTTAGGTTATGTTTCTTACTGATACTTAAGATCTTGGATTTGTTGGGCTTATAGGAGTCTATTTTTATGTAATAATATATTTTTTTAAAGCAATTATTATTGTTATCAAGATTAAATGAAATGACTAAAGTGGGTCAATGTGCAATGTAAACTCAATAAAATTATGCTTCTTTTAGGCTTATATACTCGGTGACAAGTAGAGCATATGTCAGTGTTTAGTTCTAGATGTGATAAAAAATCGAATCTACAAGTGCAGAAATAACCAAACATTAGCATAAATAAGATCATTTTTTTCTCACCCAATCGTACTTACATCGATAAGATGGATAAGGTACAAGAGTTTAAGGTGTATAACGAAAAGGTGACAATTTAGTTTCACTACAATTACATGCACTGTCACATATCCCTTTCCATTTAAAACTAGTGCAAGAGCAATGTTTTGACAGTAAATATCCTACCGCTTACTCCATAGCAGTGCCAGTAATGGCTAAAGCTGTCACTCGAAATGTGCATTTCTTTTATTTTTAGCGCCTTCAATCATAACAAAGATTATAACACACTAAATGTAGTATAAAAGTTTATTAACTTATAATTAACTGGTTCCTGCAGATATCGGACATAATTGTTTTTGATTTATTATTTGTTTAGCGATTCGAATAATTAAAATTAATTTTCAGATAAATGTGGTTATAAAATTATAATTATTATGAAGAAGAATGAAAACCTAATTGATTCAATTATTACATTGTTATCCTTACATCAAATTCTGTTACAGCTTTTAGTGAATGTAATGAGTATCACCTTTGACAGATACAAAAAAAGTTGATGAAGGTCGTCTGATCCTTGTTAAATAGGGACGATCGACAGAGGACATGGCTGTCGCCCGGTCCTTGCGGGACCCCTGCTTTTGTGTCTCTTAACGAGTTGGTCCTTCAATGCAGCCCTGAATGCTGCCAGTTAAGGTATTCATGAGTGATTTTACTCCATCAGCAGTTTTCGATTCTCGTTTAATCTTCCTACACATATGTAAAATTTTATATTAAATGATAATTAATAAGAAATCCTACACTTATTAAAACACTAAATAAAAATTGAAAATGTGTTTATTTTATTATTGTTTAGTAAATCTTTAAAATTCTTTTTTTTTTTTAAATTTCCTTTTAATCTATAAGTAGATTGTGTTAAGCATCCACTATCGAATGATGTCTGTGAAAATATTAAAATAAAATTAACGAAATGTTCTTTTAAAGCAGTAATTAAATTATATGTTTTCATTAATATCAACAACGAAATAATTTCGTATATTAAATTTAAAACAGGTGTTTAATATATAAAATAATGAAATATTGAAGAATTAGATCCAAAAAAAATAAATAAATAAACGCTGAAAAGCTAATAAATATAGTACAGAAACAAAGACATTCACAAGCATGCAGATCCGAAAATGAAACATGGCCTCACAAACGACAAAAGCAACGAAATGCCTCAAGGGCAATTGCTACTTGTCCAAATATACGTCCCCCAATTTATTCGTTTCCTTTTCAGAACATGGAATGGAAAGGGATACAAAAGGTATATAAAGATAAAAAGAGTGTAAACCTAAAAGTACATGAAAGTTACTGTTGCTGTATGTTTTTTTTTTCTGAGAAATGTCAAATGCAAGATTAGTCAGGAAACAAATAATTGAAAAAAATATTAAATATGCCGAGTTCCGGCTGAGAGATGAATATTTACAATAAGTTAGACAATTTTTAATTTTTTTTATATTTATTTATTGAGATTTGCAATTGTATCTATATGAAAATAAATCTAGTAAATTTGATGCTAGATTAAAATGGTATGATAGAGGCTTGTAGAGAAACTACCCATTGGTAAAACTCTAATAAAATTTCTTCACTTGAAGGCCTCTAGAATATCTTCTTTTCAGACTCCTCGGAGGGTTGTCTGGAATGGAAGAGGAAGCAAGGTTAGAAACTAGTGGGGTTTGGTGGTTAGAGAGTTTATAATGGAAGGATTGATATCTGGTTCGGGTTAGATCGGTTACATATGGAACATTAAGGTCTTAGGCACAATTTTATTTCTGACAAAGTAGGACAATTGAAAATTTTACTAATGGTTTTGGATTGTAAGGAACCACAAACCTCAACTCCGTATTTGCAGAAAGACGTTATTATAGTCAGGTCGATTAGTCTTTCGTAATAGATTGCCAGTCTATTTGTCTAGTAAGTGTTGTAATCGACGTGCAGTACCTGTCTTCACAGTCCTGTGTGAGGATTCAATGTTGATCATTTGTTAGTCAAAATAAATTACAAAATCAAAAGTACAGCTTTGCTCTCATAACATTGAATGATTATTGATAATTTTTTTTTCATAAAAAGATAGGGTAAACATCCGACTCCGTTCGTTACTTAAATAAGATTTCGAAATCTGTTCCGTCTTCAAAATCAACTCCTTAACCCGTCATTGGTCGCTGCGTGAGAATTTCTCTCATGTTAATTGTTTTTCGGGTCTGGAAGCTGCTAGAAGGAGACCATCTTCCTGGAATCTGGAGTTCAATCTCTTCCTTCTATACTTCGCCCCCTCCACCCAGAGCTGCTGGGTAAGCGTCCAGCCCTCTTTCTCTGACAATATACCCTTCTCGTGAGAGATTATCTCACGCACGACTAAGGCTTCTATAAATATATTCAACCTGTGAGGATTTTTCTCACATGCGACAAGTTTAAAAATGTTTTTTCCACGTGGGAAAACATTAACAGAACTAGGGAAACGTAGGATTTGAGAGCCAGGAACTTCATTTGGTATGTATTCTTTACTATGAATTGTATTTAGTTACTATAAGTGTATGTTAGAGTGGTCTTTATAACAAAAATTTGTCTTTTCATGTTTTTACTTCATCGCTACGCCGTATGAATACTATTTTTTGTAAATTTCTAGGTTGTATTCAGGCATTCTAAACAAAATAGAATTGCCAACAGTGTAAAAGACCGATATGTCCCAGGCATACGGTGTTCACTTGCACCAGTTGTGCACAAGAAATTTCTTTTGACTAACCATTATTTTTTATGATTTGTGTTGTGTTCTTACAATATGATATATCTGTAATTGATTTCTTTTATAACTTCGTCGGTCTATAATATTATATTATGTTTATTACTATTTTATAATTATGTTTGTTTTTTTTTAATAAACTAAACTAGTTTGCTCTTGTATCAAAATTATTTTTTTTTGTAATACTCAAATAAACCTAATCTAAATCAAAATTTTATGTTTTAAAAATACGTTCGAGAGCTCTATATAAAAAATGTGAGAAAAAGTCTCACATGCGGCCATTCGTGTTAAAATCGACCTGGCGACCGATAACGGATCTATTATAAAAATGTAACTATAAAATGTAAACCTTATACATATATATATACATTAAATAAAAAAGGAAGTTTTGAGCTTTAATAAATGAAAAGAAAAAAATAAATGAACACTACTTAATTTAATTAATACTTAATAATTGAGTCAACGCCGCCCGCACTTCTCAGGCTGTTATAAGTGCGCCTCAAACATCTGGGCTACGGACGCTCCAGAAAATTGGGTGAACTGAGCTCATGAGAGAAATCTTTTTGTTAGTGAGGAAATACAAAAAATGTCCTTATATCACCATGTGTGACTGCCAGATTGTACCTCCCGGGGGTGGGTAGATTCTTCTTGAGCTCATGGAGGATAAAATAAGGTCCTCTTGGGGAATGAGCAAAGTGGTAGAGGACCTTCGCCAGCTATGACGAGATAAGTGTACAATATTATCGATTGTATTAAATTTTGATAATAAAGATAATTAAATTTAAGTTGGTCCCTACACTAAATAACTACCACTAGAATAAATCTACCACGTTCTATAGTTTCTAATTGTTAGTTCCTTATATAGATTAAATTGTTAAATATATTAATCAAATAGAAGTATATTGTGGTGTGTATCTCGTAACAAATCGAATCATTTAATCTAATGAAAGGAGGTACCCCAGGATGAAGCAGGCGAGATGTCCCAGGGCGGCGCAATGAGATCTCATGAAGATATTCGAGCGGAGTCACAAATCTGCCACAAAGGTCCCACAAAAACTGGCTCTTCGCTCGATGACCTCCCCAGCATTAGGCTAATTGGGGCCGGGTTATGTTTTATTGCGCGCAAGGAACTTGCTAATTGATACGTAGCTCGATCTGCATCCATCAGCCTTTCCTCATCTCTTGGTAAAAGTCTTGGGGGGAGGGTTTGGAACCTATAATACACTAAGGGCTAGCGCGTGCCTATGATATCTAACAATAATTAGTGCATCCAATGAGGCAGTTAAAAGAAAAAGTGGTTCTGAACCACTGAAATGGTAATCATCGACTCAAAAATTAATGCTTCTTAATTTACAATTACATTAATGGCTTACTTCAGTGTAGTGAGTGCTAAGTACATTACCACAAACTTTTCAAATCATATAATTAAAGGTTCTATTTTCAAATTTTCCTAAAAGAGAGAAACCTTAATTGTATTATTTGTAAAGTTAGTGGAAATGTAATTTGCACCACTCTAAAGTAAGCCGTCGACTTACTTTTAGTTATGGAATTTAGTTAGGATGTACCGTTTCGGAGTTATGGGTAGGAAGAAGGATCAATAATGAATGATAAGTGTGTTGACCTTGGATAATATATATGAGGAGAAGATGGTCCTGGATGCTGTCAATAAAGAACACAAATAAGTAAAACTTATTAGAGCCAACGTTTCGACCAGAATTTCTTGCTTTCATCATGGCTAGGAACAAAAAACAAGATAACCAATGAATAAAAGGATATTTATAATGATTAGAAAATAAGAAAATAGCTAATAATATGGATACATCAATAATGTTGACAGACATGAATAGTTTTTGTGTAATAAGAAGATTATTACTCTTATCATACAGCCTTTATCTTTAATAAATGTTTCATGATCGGAAAATTTCATAAGGTCTTGTTGGTTGAAAGATGGTCACAGAAAATCGTGATCAGTACAAGTATTTATATAAATAATTGACAGTAACTGAACTTGAAGGATATGATCGGAGGTGTTGTCAAAAATAACCCAAAATAGTGTTCAACTATTTATTTTCCGATGATTTAAAATGAACGTAATAACAGATAAAATAGAAGTGTAGGTATAGGAGAAATAGAAAATTAAAATTTGTGCACACTAAGAGACAGAAACCTAAGAAAATGAAATGAGAATAAATAAAGGTCAAGAAAAATAAATAATTAAATTTAAAAAAATTAATAATAATAATAATAATAAATAAATGATAATTTGCTTTGTTATTGATCTGATCGTAGATTTCGATTTCTACAAGACCTACGCTCTAAGCTTCTCATCTCAAAAAACTATTAGACATTCAGATATCATAATCAGATATACTCAAATAAGCTATTAACACAATGTGGACATACGGTGTTGAACTTTGGGTCTCCACCAAACCATCAATTTCCTCCGGATTCCTACCAATCCTTAATAACCAAAATCCTCGATGCTCCATATTATACCAAAAATAAATTCATCCACAAAGACCTTAACATCCCTTTCGTTGCAGATTTAGCCCGAAATAGATACACTTCCTTTCATTCCAAATTCCTTACCCACGTAAGGTTATCAATCAATCAAGGTTATCAATCCGTAATCGGACATATATAAATTACATATAATTACATGGTATAATAAGATATAAAGAAAACATTTTTCTCCCTACAGTATCCTTTTATAATCAATTTCGGTCTATACACCAAATATAAATATTTCAATTCATTCCTTTTTTCTTTCCCATTTCTGCTCCTCCGATTTCACCATTTAATAATTTTTTAATTAACCTGATCAACAAATACACTCTCCGGAATCATCTTCAGTGACCCGCTAAACAAATTCAGTATTAGACGGCAATGTGAGATCAGACCATCATTTATAGTCACAGGAGTAGATCAGTTTACTAAAAACAAACAAATAGATACATTTTACGAGAATAAGATCCAAAGGAAAATATAATAAAAAGCCGGTTACAAGAAGCACTTGTATGGATAAACAAGTTTTAAAAATATATATATAAATAAATAAAAATAATAATACTAATAAAATAAAATAATTTAATAAATAAATAAGTCAAAACACACAAATCGACAGGTCCGCATATTAAAACAAATAAATAAAATAATGAATAATCTCCGAGCTAATTCTCATGCAGGTGATGGTGCAGGATCCCCAGGGAGAGATAAAAAAAAATCTGATTTGTTCTTTATTTACTTATTTATTATTATATTTTATTTTTTCTTGACATTTATTTATTTTTATCTTATTTTCTTAGTTTTCCGTCTCTTAGTGTGGATATTTTTTAATTTTTTCATTTATCTTATATCTATTTTTCTATTTTACGTCTGATAATGCCCCCCATTCATTTTAAAACTGATACTCATTTGACATATATTACTTATTGTATTTTTTTATATAGTTGACAATTTTATTTTATACATATACTTATTTTTGTTCATTTTTTCACATATATTTGCATAATTTTTAACATCACTTTAGTTAACCTTATTTTTAAATATTTAATATTCATTTTTAATATATATTTAGTTGTTTCATATCTATTTTAGGCCAGATTTTAGTTCCTTTTTGCCTTCATCCCTGACCATCTTCATATTTATATTTTATTGTATTTCTTTTTTTATTTAATTTTTTTTCTTCATATACTCAAATTTCACTAATGCTATTGCTGGGCGATATGAAGCCAAACTTGAGGTAGAGGACTAAAGCACTTTGACGGGAACAGAAGCCGCGCAATCTGGAGACCTGTCAGTCACATTGAGATCCGCTGTCATGTCACCTCTCCTGTAGTCACCAACGTTAATAGAATCATCTAGTCGTATTAATTGTCTCCTTGATTGCTTCAGATAATTACGGAACCGTCCGAGCGGATCCTTTTTATACCATGACACCAAAATATGGACGTCCTGATAGAAACCGATTTCAACCAGATCCGAATTTCTGAGCTCAAGTAGAAAAAATATAGAGAGGATAAGGTAATAATATGGTACCGATTGAAATATTGGTGTTAACACCATATTTTATTATTATTTTGTACATATTATTTGCAGTTAATTTACATTTATTTTATTTGTACTATTTCCATTTAGAAATTTATCTTATTTTAGAAAAAAAAGATGTATTTATATATTGTATTTTAATTTAGTGTAAAAGAAACAGTTGCTAAGGCGTTGCCTAGCAACAGGCCGACCATCTTAATCTTTAAATCTGGTCCTGCTATTTAGTGGCCATAATAGTTTCTAATCAGCCCTGTCTGCATTTAGTATGTAATATTTTGGACATTTTGAATGTTTAAGTCAACATTTCAGGCCGGAACCAGACCTTTCCTGCGTTTCTGGCCCTTGGCTGGATTATGAGTTAGGAATTAGTCAGCTCGTATAATTCATTAAACCAGACTCAGTCTGCCCTCAATATGTGGCACAATGGCCACCTTGGCTTTTGTACATTTCGACTGTTGATGAGCCAGTATAGATGTGGGCCCATCAACTTTGGACCAGTTTGAGAGTTGCAGCGATGTTTATAGCTACGGAGCGGCAACCTACACATCGTGACAGTAAACTATCTTCCTCTGACCTATCGGAGTGGATCAACTTTTCTTCGTGACTGTCGACTAGTATTTATTCTATATATCTATTGATTTTGTTAATTCGTTTAGCCAATTTTAGTTTTGTCTAAAAAGCCTTTTATTTCTTATATTTATTGTGTTTTTTTTTTTAATTTACTTTACCTTTTCAATCGTTTTTACCTTAGCCAAATAAACGTTTGTATTCCGAGCCAGCTTGTTTTTTCTGTCCATTTTAAAGCTTTTCTATGAAATGACATCGTCAATTTGAGATGGCTTTAACAATTGGGTTTAAATATAATTTTTAATTCTGGATGGAACCCAGAACTAATTGTGTCAACACATTAAAGTTAATTTTTTCAGTTTTAAGGTGCCGAAGGTTATGCTACGTCTCTTGTTAACCACTTTTCTCGTACTTTTAATTCACCATATGGTAGGGTTCCAAAATTAGAAATTATTGTACATTTATAATTTTAATCAAAACAATTATTTCTATCGGTCCTGTTTACGAATCGACCTAATGAAAATTGTAGTATATATTTAATATTAAGTGATTTAGCCTCAAAGGCAGGATACCACGGATCCTACTGCCATGTTATGGCATTTTCTCCTTGGACGAATATATTTCGATAGTATAAATAATAAAATTGTTCAAACAGCTTAAGCGTGTAAAACTAAGTTAGGCATTTTGAAAACGACTTGGTTCTGCTACCAAAACCTTCAAAACTACCTCGAGGGGGCGCTATAAATAGTGGGTCCTTCCTCGTCAACTCAACACACTTTCGAACCATACCATACCAGATATTCTTCAATTTCTTTTTACAGGTAGACTCGGAAAACGTGAATTTTTTTTAGATATATTCCCTCGTTTTTTTTATTGACAG
This sequence comes from Halyomorpha halys, assembly GCF_000696795.3. Lineage (NCBI taxonomy): Eukaryota > Metazoa > Arthropoda > Insecta > Hemiptera > Pentatomidae > Halyomorpha > Halyomorpha halys. The sequence continues at coordinate 981,609 of NW_027105356.1, forward strand.
AGCTGTTAATTCCTCACAAATGGGCCAGAAAACACAATACAAGTTTTGTAATTGCTGCAGAAGTTTATCTGATTTGGGATGGGTGTCATTTAAATGGATATAATTGAACACTGAATATATTTTCTGAAAGTATCGTGTTCTACTTAAATTTAGATACGGTTGTTATGAAGGGTATTTCATTTACTAAATTAAATTTTTGAGCGTAAAATAATTAAGTTCATGATAGATACTATAGATGATGTTTATTTTAATTTGACAGAGAATTTATGAACAAGATACTGACGGAATAATGATGTTTGTTAATTGAAGGGGTGAGTGAATGAAGGGCTATGTGACATTTTTGATTTTTAGGATCTTTAGTGCGAATGAAGGTGCTAGGTGTCTATTTAGCTAGTGTGAGGTACTCTAACCTCAAAATCCAATTGAAGTACTGAGCTAATTCTGGATATAGAATGGGTTTTGTAAACTTCAAAACATAAAAAGCTCCAAAAAAATATTGAGCTTTGTTTTCTTAACATTTGCTATTCGTAACAAAACTCCTTCATCCACCCACCCCTTCAATTAATAATGGTACTTCTGAAATTAAGAAAACTTGGGTTACTGTGTTATTGAATTGACTCTATTATTGAATTTGGTTGCCACTAAAATTACAGTGTCACGATTATAACTTATCTAGAAATATTAGCTAGCTTTGGTCCAGCTATTGTCTCTATTCCCTCCACCTTTGCCTAGATAATTTTAATTTTTTCTCTTTGTCATAAATCAAATCATCCATCAGGACCTCAATGTCCCCTATGTTGCCGATTTGGCTTGAATCAGATGCCTTTCGTTTGATAATAAACTTCCCAACCACCCAAACCAACTCGTTTCTAACCTGGCTTCTCCTTCACTACCTAATAATCCTCCTAGAAAAAAGATGGCCTCGAGATCTTCTCCTTTAGAAATGTTTTTGGAGCTCTATCAATGGATATATTCTCCACATGTTTTTATCATATCACTTACAGCAAATTTACTTGATGTATATATATATGTATACATTTGTAAATATCAATAAATAAATTATTAAAAAAAAAAAAATTTCTAGGATAGCAGTATCTACTATGCGGCTGTTCTGACTGGATCTTTTCTACACTGTCCTACTACCACCGTAACAATCCAGTTTTAGTTTTGTTATTTCGGCTCTCTAATACTGTAATACCCTTTTTTCGTCTTTTCCTTCGATGTTCTGTCACCCGTTCTCCCCCCCCCCACATTTATTAAAAAAGTGTATTTCTCACTCTCTTCTTTTTTGAATTTTTCTTAAGCATTGGCAATGCATTGGGGTGATCGCCATTTAGGTTAGGATAGCAGATCAATCCGGTGCTCAATTCTTAGATGTTTAGGATTCTTTCATTTATCCTGCTTATTGCTTCTTATTTGTTACGGGACAGAACTAAGTGCTCGAAAGTTCTTGTACAGTGTATCCCAACACCTTGATTCTATAAATAGGGTTGAGGGTACCTGTATTTAAGACACCACCAGCAGTGTCCTTTTTTTGATTGTTTAACTAAACTATATTCCTTGTCAGCCCAGCATTCTCAATATATAGAAGATCTTATTTCTTTATTGATTAAAAAAAGTCAAAATTTTTCTAGTATTATTAGTGAATATGGATAAAATTATAGATAAAACGCAAAGAAGTGTGTAAAACAATAGCTTACATAAGTTTTTTTTAATTGAAGCTGGTATGCAAATTTTAATTCTTTTAATTTTCCCATCATAAATATTTAATTAAAACTATTATTTGATTAAATAGAACAGATACAGGTTTGAATTAATCATATATAAATAATATTTGAATTGATGTATTTTTTCAAGTATTTCAATGTGTGTGTATTATATTGTATATAGACAAGGATACATTAGAGCTGCAATCTAATTTAGCATTTAGAAATACCAACAGACAACATAGACTACTGCTAGAAATCCTAGTCTTAGCAGTTTCTAAAATGAAGCTATTTTTCACGCTATTGTTATCTAACGGGTCAGTCTCTAATTAACGGTTCATAGTTCATTATTATCATTCAAGGAATTTTGTTTTTATTATTCTATCTTTCTAATAAGCTATGATTCCAAGAGCTCTGCCGAAATAATGGTCCTCAAGGCGGAAGAAACAACCCGGTGCTGATCGAAGAAACCGGAGATGACCAAGAGCACTTGAGATATAATGGAAATCGTGATTGGAACCACCAACTTCGGATTTATTGTAGTGGTCAAGGAATGTCTTTTAGGACTTTTCAGATCGGTCATTATTTTCTAAATCATTGCGATGGCTAAACAAAAACATTTGAGGGTCTTGAGGATCAGTCAATCTTTATTTAGGCGACTTTTCACAACATTATTGTTTTCATAGTCTTCCACTACATTGAAAAAACAGTTTTTTAGAACAAATACTTTCTTTAACTAACTACTATAAATCTAAAAGTACACAGTGTAATTTATGATTAATAACTATTACAATTAAAAACATTGCTTAGTATAATCATTACTTAAATTGTCTATTATAGTATGTTCTATATTGTAATCCAACTAACCTTTTACCATCCAACCAACAACTGTTTGTGCCAGAACTGTATAGGTTTTGAAATGGTGGTACGTTTGCTTTGGTTTTCCCAATACGTAACCGTTTTTGTTTTTAGCAGGTAGTCCATCTGTTATTTCTATTTTTTATTTTGTCTGTTTTTATTTAGTGTTCCTAATTGTGTCAAACATATTTATTAGGTTAGAATAACACGAATTTAAATTTATGTATGTAAATAACTAGGGAATAGGTAGCTCATTGGTAAGGCACTGAGCTACTAACTCAGAGGAACCGAGTTCGAATCTACTGTGGGAGATAATTATTTTCTGTTTCACTGTACCCGTGATTTAGCACTGTGGGTTCGGTGCCTCTAGGGTCCACCCAGCCACGTCGTTAAGTGGGAACCCTTAGTCGGGTAAAAATCTGGTAGTGGAGCCTAATTATGACCAAATCACCTCCTTACCCAACCGTTGATCTAGTAACAGTACTTCCTTCAAAGTAATCCGGAAGCTGCATGGGTGGTAGTAGTACAGATTTAATTTTATATATATGGTGGGACCGGAGGAAATACGACTGAGCATAGATGAGCTTCAACTCCATAATTTCTTATTAGGGACACTATTTTTGTATTTTTTAAAATATATAGCTTTTTTTAAGTCAATTGCATTGTACATTTAACTTTATTTTCTTTATAGAATCTTTTGTTTTGCCTCCATTGTTTCATGACAGAAATTACTTTTTTATAATCTCTAGTTTTAATACAGAAACTTACAGTTAACACAGAAGTAGAGATATTAACTCAAAACATATAAAGGGACCTTAACATGTTCGGGATCAAGAACGTTAAAATAAATCGAAACACAATAATCAAATCGATAGTATTTTCATATTCTACATATCTCAAAGCATATAAAGGGACAAAGTTAAAATTAATCGATACGCGATAATTAAATCGATAGATGATCATTAAATCAATAGAATTTTCATTTTTGGCATATATTGAAACATATAAAGAGACCCTATCATGTTAGAAATCAGAAAAGTTCATATAAATAGATACGCGATCTTAAAATCGATATCATTGTCATATTCTGCATTCCTCAAAACGTGCAAAGGGACCGTAACATGTTAGAAACCAAGAAAGTGAAAATCGAAGTGCGATGCTAAAATCGACTGCATTTTCATATTCCGCTTATCCAAAAACTTAAAAATTGGCCCCTATGTTTAGAAATAAAAAAAAAAATTAAAATAAATCGATATAGGATCTTAAAATCGATAGCATTTTCGTTTTTTACTTGTCTGAATATGTGAACCCTCATACATTAGAAATTGAAGGTGGTGAAAAATAAGTTTATATTAAGTAATTTAAAAAAAAAAAAATCAAATTGTTATACGAATAATATGTATTGGACTATTTTTTTATTCGATTGAAACAGTATTTTAAATATTCGAATAATAAAGTATTCGAATTGTTTAGGATTTTTGGCCAACTCAGCATAAATCATTTTGATTTGATACTATTTCAATTATCGATGATTTTTCAGTTTCAATGACCAGAAGATATTGGTTTTTAATATATTAAAGAACTTCTACTGAAAACTTGAAAATTGCAATATTAAATCAGAATTCATCCGAAATATCGCATTTTGCTATTACATCTAAATAACAGGAGTAGTCTAGCTGGATGTAATCCATCTTCGTTGCCCAGTATTCTGTTACTGCTTCACCTTTCTCCTTGCCAACAGTAGATCATCTGAACCATGTGGGCCGTTGAATTTTCCGTTCCCCTTCGGATATCCTCCTACGTCTGGATCGTCGATACTTCACCGCCAGCGGTTTTTCACTCAACCAAGGAAGCGGAGAGAGCATAAACATAATTTATGGGCTGGCCTGGGGGCGGGGCGTTGAAGGTAAGGAGAGGTGTGATTGGCTTATCGAGGGAGCGCCTATTTATGGCACCCATTAGGGTGGTGCTTAAATCATCGGCGAGCCCATTATGGTGCCACCCCTTGGATTTATCGCCGCCTCCTATTAAAGAGCTACCGTCCGTCCTCTTCAGGTCGATAGCGCCTTCTTGGCCTCTTTTGACTGCGCATCCACGTCGAAGACGGTGGGTCACTTCTTCCATAAGGTGGACCTTAACTCACTGTTCTCAAACCGGACTCACCGCTTATGATTATGTTTCGAGTAACTCTAAGGCGAATAGTCTTGAGGCCAGTCTTAATGAATGTAGACAAAAATTTCAGAACGGCACACAATGGTGAAAAACTGTCATTTTTTTGTAATTCTCACACATTCTTATGTTATTCAAAGGAATGTATTTTTTTTTTTTTTTTATATTTTCGTTTATAGGTGTAAACATTCTCATTTTCTCATTATAATAATTTTCAAAATGTTATTGTAATTCATAGTAGTTAATTTGATTATTATATTGAGTATTGATTAATGATTATTGCCTTATCTTGGTTATACCTTCCATGAAGACCCCTGACTATACAGAAATGAAATTTACACATAAGTTGCTCCAATATGCACACTTTTATGGGAAAGTAGTCTCATCACAAAGGTCAATAAAGATAATTTTTTTGCTCTATCAAAAATTTGCGAGCACAAATCTTTTCAGTATTAAGTCGGAAGTGGGCGAAGAGATTTACAAAAAAATATTTCATGTAATAAACCTATTTTTGAAAAACTATAGTTTGCACACTATCATTCGTTTATATTGACTTGGCCGAAATAATTTTTATTGGATAGTTTAAAACAAAATAAAAACCAGCAAAACTCATTTTTTCCTAATATCGAAATAACGTTTGTAAGATAAGGTCTACGGCTCACAAATATTGTTTGATAGGAGAACCAATTACGCTGAATTCGTTTATAGGTATATGAGTGTAAGGAACCACACTCATCAACATTATTAAAAAATTTTTATTTTTTAGGGTTTTTCATATTTTTCATCACTGTGTGGCACTAGTTTTTTTTAATTACTCAAAATGTCTCTGTTATTTATTTTTTATCAGTAGGGTTGAGGGAGTAAAAATAGGATTTAACATTACTCAGGTTAATTGAAATATATCGTGCTTATTTACACCAAGAAAAATAAAAATATACCTAAATTTTAGTAATAGCCCGAGAATGCAAAATGAAATAATACTACGCTTCATCTATCTATTTTCTGAATAGGCAAAATGCGTTCATCACTTGTCCACGGCATAAATTTCTTCTATGTGAGGGCTCTAGCAGTAAAAAAAAAAAATTGAAATATTATAAATTAATGGAATAAAGGACTACAAAAACGGTCTTATCTAATCTGTAATTGGGTCTTTTTTCACACCCGTTCTTACTCCAGCACAATCAATTTTTATTCACCAGTAGTTCAGATCTTCGCAAATTGAACTAAAAATTGAATCAATAGAAGACCATATTCAAAAACGATCCATAAAATTCCACTCCCAGTTACCGACAGCTAAAGAAGCAGTGACTTACAACTTGGGAAATCCAACCTCAACCCAAAGACTGAAGCCCAGGCTGCTGCTGGACATCCTATTATAAGTTCTATATTTAACGACTGTATTACTGACATTCAATAATTTTATTTTATTTTTCTCTTTTTCTCGTTCATAAATTAACTTTTTTTCCCATTAGAAGTCAATTATTTGTTTTATTAAATCCATAAATGTTTTTGTTTTTGTGATTAGTTTTACTTTTTTTTTCTTTTTAAGAATTATTATTTTCATCTATTTATTTTATCTTAAGTTTCTTTTTTTTTTTTTTATAAAATATTAAATAGTTAGGTGTGTCGAGTCTATACCCCTTGTTAAAAATAATCAATTGTTAAAAAAAAAAAAAAATAAAATAAATGTAACTGTTATATTAACGATGTAAGTCCCACCAGGCCGGGTATTAAATGAAAATATATATATTTCTGGACAATTCAAAATACTTTTACTATTGATAACTTCATCTTAAAAATAAAACTTCACCTTAGTGGAAAAAAAGCTATAACTTTGATGAATTAGGCTCAATTAATTAAACAATTCTAACTCTGTACACTTCTTTAATAAGGAGAGAAAGTAAAATCCAAGAATTTAAAAAAATAAATAAACATTTTTCCGGATTTTGTTAATTTAGGTCATATAATAGGAAGGCATTTGCCTATTGTCATATTCTACCTAATATCAGCAATCTAAGATGACAAAAACTTTTTTTAAATCTGGTGTTGTCCGCGCATCACACAAGTTTAACATATTTAGTTTGTGTCAAGATTAATACTAATTTTGTGATTATCGATCAAAAATAAATCTAAAGCCCGTGGAAGGCGACCGGTATGAACAAAAATTTTTTTTTGTTGCTATAAGAAGAATTTAATTTCTGCTAGAATTCGAATTTTTGTGTTTCTCGAGGTGATAATAACGAACATAATTTGTATTCTTATCGAAAATACGAGTTTAACAAAGATAACGAAGCTGCAATGCAATCGGGGAAGTTCGGGTGAGCTCGGATCTTCCGTCCGATTCGGACGCTGCTATATTTTTCCATAACAAACTGAAACTTTCTGTAATCTCTATAAAGTTTTAATACAGAAACACGTGGTTCACACAGGAGTAGAGATATCGATCTTTTTTCTCCTTTAGTTATTCATAAAACTCTGTAATATGCTTTATTTATCTCTGATTTAATATTACTTACAATATTAAATAAAAACTGTTAATTTTTATTTAAATAAACTACCCACCAGAACTGATCTTCATCACCGCCTTACCTGAAAACACCATATCGACATCAAACCTACGCAAGGTTAGCGATGCTATATCCTATCCTAAATATAAAATCCAAATTAAAATAGAACATCTATTATTATTTTTAAAACAACTCTGAGGCCACTCAGATGTATGGCTGTAGAGTCTGACTTCATTTACGAATTGCAGTGAATGCTCCTTGGTTTGTTAAAAACAGCCAATTGCATCGGGAATTACAAATACAGGATTACATAAAAAAAAGTTCATGAGGTTCCACTCCTAGTAACCTACAGTTAGTAAAGTGAAAGTGATCTACAACTTGGAAAACCCAACCACAACCTGAAGACTGAAGTCCAGGCTGCTGCAGGACATTCTTTTTATTAGAAGTCATTTATATATTTTGTAATATCCATAAACTTTACTTTTATCTTTCATTAAGAATTATTATTTTAATCTCTTGAATTTATTTTTGTGTTTTGTTTTATTTATAACATTGTACATAGGGGTGTGTTTTTTACTAGACTATACCTCTCCATAATCATTTAAAAAACAAAACAAAATGTACCTCTTACATTAACCATGTAAGACCCACACCCAGGTCGATCTGGTATCAATAAATAAATAAACAAAATGTACTGTCGAGTGAGATTTTTTGGAAAATACGCTAAATAATAATAAAAAAAAAATGAATAATAATACTAAATAATAAAAATAAATAATTTGAAAAATAAATCCTTGTCAGACTATTTCAATGAGAGTAAGGTCTATCTAATATTAACGACGATTGTACATTGACATACCGAGTTTAAGCATTATAGTTTTGAGTGGTTTTCGAGAAAAATGAAAAATCGATACTATAACTGGCTATTCCGGTCTATCGAAACTACCTTTTTTTTACTCAGGGGACCTCTAAACGTGTATTTCCGTCGGAAACTCAAATTCGAAATTTCCCACGATAGCTATATTTCCCCCCTTACTATATATAACATGTATAAGTAAGTGAAAGTAAAAAATCTGTTATGGAACTGTTCCAAAAGACGCACCTTCTCCCCACTAACTTTATTTAAAATTTGCAGTAGTTTAAAGCTCAAACTGATCCATTTATACAAGCAATCACACAGATACACATAAGTGAGATACTGGAAATTAAACCACTATATTTATTGAATCAGTAATTAATTATATAAATTCATATTACTGGAACGTACGTTTATCTGACCAACACTACTTCCCTCTTGGTTACCAGTGAGCAGAGAAAGAGCGCGATTGTTTTATGAATTTTCCACGCAAGTTGATTTACTATATGATGGTAATTAATTTTGAAAGAATGGCGGATTCCATTGATTATTTTAACAAATTTTTCTAATACAAATATAATTTTGTCCTCTAAAAAATTGTTTTCTCTGAATTAACCCTAAGCTGAAAATGTAGCCTCATTGGTTATTACTGCCGAGGACACTTAGATAGAAAGAAGATTTATTCTGGAGCGGGGGGTTCCAGGATGCAGGAAGGGCAGACGGACAGCTTCCAGAGATAGGCGTGCGGAAGGACCACTCCTATCTGAAAATTTATTACTGTCCTCTTTTCCAGTCCGTCCGTTGATACGAGGTCTAACCAAGTCTTAATTATTAAAAGTTAAAAAAAAAATCTTGAATATTAGGCTCGTTGGGTAAAGTTATAAATTATTAAATATTAATATTACGTATACGTATAATATCAATGTAGTAGGATTTGTCTTGATGTAAGCAAATTTTACACTGTTTATGCAGTGTATATAAATACATTCACTACCTGAGTAGTATACAATTTGTAATATGTCATGCTGAATGTTACAGGATATAATGTCAATAATTAGGAGGGTGCAGTATATATAATTTGTATTTCAGTGCCACCCAGCTCACCTTAGTACCACAATTTGTTGTCTAATATGGTGTTTAAAGGTTTTTTCCAGAAAACCCCGTTTCCGCCTTAAAAATCCGAATTTCTCTGCTTTTCTTACCTTTTTCAGAATATAACATCAATTTACTATAAGAAAGCAACCGATTGGTATAAAAATATTACTTTGTTAATCGATCCTAGCATACAAAGAAAAGGAAGTTAGTAAAATAAATAATTTTACGAAATACACTGTAGAATCTCACGTAATGAATTTTCAAGGTACGATTTACTTGGATTTTCCAACACGTAATTGTTTTTATTTTCTAGCAGCTAGTCTATCTGTTATTTCTATTTTGTCTGTTTCTATTTAATGTTGTTAATTGTGTCTTATGTATTTATTAGGTTAGAGTAACACGAATTTAAATTTTGTACATCCTATTCACATATATATAAATAGGGAGTGGGTAGCACTGTGGTAAGGCACTGCGCCACTAACTCCGAGGAATCGGGTTCGAATCTACTGTGACAGATAATTGTTTTATGTTTTCTGACAACGTTTTGCCCCAATTTCACGACAGTTCAGGTCATTTTCGTTCGGCCCTGAGCAGAAAAAGCCTTGATGAAGCTCTACAAAGTAGGCCAAAACTTAGGATGACCCGCAGTTCTTGTGTGTATTGATTTGCTGATTTTTTTTTTTTAAAAAAAGGCTGGTATTACTGTAAATGATTTCATTAAATAAAAAAAAATGAAACTCCCTCAACCATAACATGAAATTATTGGAACCTTTATGGTAGCCTATAACTATAACCTTGCAAGTAACTATAACAACTTTCCTGGACAAAGGGAGACGTATTCATTGCCAGGTATTGCTATCAGGGAGCCCTAACTCTTGCGCACAATGTAAATTTATCACAAGGGACGGGCAGGAAGGAGGAGCCTCCTAGATTATGATTAATACGGAAGCAGCGGTCTGGCCTCGAGTAATTATTTATCATGAAATACAGAGGGCCGTTGATAATCAGCATAAATTGGGTGTGTGATAGCATAGAGTGCCCTCCTGGCGGCCAAGATAACAGTTTCAGGTCCTCTAGTCTGTTTCAGAGTCTTTGCATTATTGCTCCTTTCGTCTATGCTGCAAACGAAGATCTTTTGGTGGTAATTCATTATCCTTCGTAATACCGCGGAGGTATCTAATGACCACACAAGCTCTTTTTGGAGTAAAAACTTATAAAAACAATCCTCAATTTGCGAGTTCTCAACGACTTTTTTTCATAAAACTATCTTGAACTACGTGAGTAAGTTTCAATTAAATTTACAGAGTAACCGCATTACAGAGTCCCTTTTTTCCAAATAAAAACAACCTCTGGGACCCCCATGGAATTCGCCACATATGAATTTCCACGGAATTATTTGCCTTAAATTTGCCTTGACTGATTACGTTGAGCATTTCCTAAAAGTACATACCTGGTATGTGAATCATAGTAACCAGGCTCTTTATTCTTAGTAGAAAGGGAAAAATGCAACTCAAAAGACAGAAGAAAAAACAGGAATGGGTTTCTGTGTATGAAACTGAGATGTATGCAATCCATATGTTTATATATGAAATCCAAACCTGCGAGGTATAGGATGATTGTGTGGGTGGTGTGTGACAGATATCACATGATGTAAATATCTACAATTACACAGCAAACGGAGCAGAAGACACATATGGCAAAATGATCAGCATGTATAGTTATATGGTACGCAAGAGGCGTACCAGCAGATACCTGATAATGGTTTTATTTTTTTTTATGAACTTAATCGATAAAAAAGCAACGCATTTATTTTATATGTAGAAAAATATTCACCCTGAGTTGAAACGAGGTTACATTCAAAAATAGCATTTGTTTATGCTGACTCTAAGTACAATATTAGTTGAACAATCCTTCATAAGAAGATTGCACGACTCATCAATCTTATTTTCAAGACACCCAGTCCAAAAAAGAGTCTACAAATGATGAAGAATGTCTTGGAAACCATTTTGAATAAGAATTGTGCTAGCGAGGAGAATAAGGTGCAAGAAGCAGAAGACTCTGAACCAGGTATGGAATAATAAATTACTTTATTTTCACTCTAAATATTTTTAAAATCCAATCTTTATATCCATTTTGCCATTTATTTCCACTAACATCATGGAATGTTGATACTAGGATTAATAGGTAATTATAAAATACGAAAATTCTTTTGGGGTCCTAAAAAATGTGTGTTTGCTTCAGGTCATGGTATTACGAATGTTAAAACTCTTCAAAATTTAAGTGAATTATCATAAAATAAGTACACAGAGCTTTACAGTGCCTGGCTACATATGAAATATTGACAACCAGAGAAGACTATGCCGTATGTTAGTGAAAATTGAGCTTTACCTGTCAATCTTGGAGTGGTGGAGTAAGGAATTTTAATGATTTCCAAATCATTACGGAGATATAGCTAGTGTTAACGCAATATATATATTGTTATGTATGCTATGGAGATTTACTTGGGATGCCAGGATAATCGCTGAAGGCAATTATCCAAAAAATAAGTTAATTAATTGATTATAAATTCAGTCCTAAAAAACTATTATTATAATTGGATTCCTTTCCAAAGGCTGTGTGTTTACCAGTTTACCAATTAAATACCTTTATATTTATAAAATGTTGTTACCATTAATTATATAGTATAATAAACGGTGGTATATTGGGTTATATAATAGCATATAAACTACATAAAGAAACTAAGTATTTATTTACAATTTGTTATTATGATTAAAATGATTCAAATGATTCAGATAAAGGTTGCCATAAAATATAGATTATAATATGATTACTTATTAGTTAATTTATACTTATAGCTGCTGATGCCGTGGGATGTAGTGCCGTAGGTGTCTTCTGTTTCATTAGGGATGTCCAGGTCTCGTGGCCCTTCTCATGACTTCGTCTTGTCAAAGTGCATCTTCTATGCCTGCCCCCTGACTGTGGTCCTCACCCGTCTAAGCCTTCCTGTTGAGTGTGTTCGTCTAACTCTTCTTAATTTCCTCTGTATTTTTCTCCCACTTCCCTGTTGGGGGGTTACATAATTTTTTAAATCTCTTCTCTGATTGGGCGTCCCCCTCCTTATGGCCAAGAATGTGTAAAAACATTTGACATGTCCAGGAAGGGCCTGCAGCTGTTTAATTTGATTCTGGTCCCTCGTCACAACCTGTCATTTTGTGTTTTGACACTTAAAGGTTAGCCAATCTAATTTTCTCAGGGGCCTCTGGTAATGTGACAAACTTAATACAGTTGTTTTCATATTCGGGGACGCTAAAAGCTTCGCAGAAGGATACCCTGACCATGTATAGGCGCAGATAACGAATAACCTTGATAATACCCAGGATTGTCAAAAAACCGATACATAGCAATATATATTAATTAAAATGTAATTATTTTTATAAGAGGTAGTAAATAGATATTTTGTTTTACATGAAGGGAATTACTTTAATTAAATACTTGTAATGACACAACAATACTACAGTGGGCTAAGGTTAGTAGCCATGGTACTGTCACCTTGCTGGGTGAGATCAGCGGACCGACGTGAATTGAGGATATTGTCTCTGACCTTTCGGAACGGACTTCAAGACCCCGCCCCATCGGAGTTCATTAATTCGCTAAAATTTTGTAACTACCAATTTTGGCTTTTAGTTTTTAATTGTAATTTTCCTGTCTTTGGTCTTTTATATAATAATAGTCAACATTGTTTTTTTTTGTATCCTTTTATTATTCTAAAATCGACCAACCTTTTTATTTTAAAATTTATACTGTATTTTCGGACAGTTTCTTTTTTTTTTTTTAATTTAATTTATGTATTTGGTTTGTATTTAATTTACAAATAAATGTTCTCTATCCGAGCCAGCGTTTATTTTTTTTTAGTTAAGCTTTCCGACAAGGAGACAAAGTCGAATTGAGGTGGCTTAACAGCTAGTATAGCAGATGGTGTAATAAAACATCTAGAAACGGCAGTGCATCACGGGACTCGATTCTCTCTGCCACTACTAACTACCTTATAATGCAATGTAACTGCTAACTGAAAAATATATTAAAGCCTTTCTTTTTTTTTAAAAAAATTTACTTATTATTTATAGTACAAGAGCCCAAGAGGAGAAAATAAAGGCAGCTATCTCACCCCAATTTTTGATTACTTTAATGAAAACTAGGTATAATTACTGGTCAAATTTATGAGTCAACCAAGTATAGGTAGGGAGAATAAAAAATGGCGGCTGTTTCAAAGTGATTAAAAAAACTAATTTTTCATTCAGAGCTCTATATCTTAAAAAAGAGAAACAACACAAGAAAACCTAAGAGAACGTCATTTAAAGAAGAGTAAATTTCCTAAAATATGAGCAGTTTTCGAGATATAGCTTTTTAATAAGCAACATTTCATAAAAATGTTGTTTGGGACGTACTGAAAGATCAGTAGTTAGTGGATGTATTTTGAAAAATTTATATCTCAAAAACCATTTGAGGTACAGATGTCTATTAGCACTCAGCTAATTTAATGAACTATAAAGTAGATTACGGCGTTTATCTTCGTAAGAATAATAGTTTACATGAAATTTGCTAAAATAAATTGATTAATAGTTGCTCGGACAAATTTTCATTTGCCAAATTTTATCATAAAAACTACTACCCCTACGAACATAAGTGTCATAAACTACTTTGTAGTAAGTAAAATTTCTTTTATTTTGAGTGTTGACAGACATATGTGCGTCTTATGGATCTAGAGATATATTTTTTCAAATATCCAACATTTTATATGAACAACTAGAAATTAACATTTTGTTTTTTTGTCAAACGTATCCAATCCAAAATCCTTAGGACCATAGTTAAAGCACCCTACTACGTTTCCAACAGAACACTACACCATGACCTACATATCCCTTTTGTCCTTAATCTCATACCAATCAAATTCTCAAAATTCCATATAAACCTTTCCAACTATCCTAATCCTTTGGTTCAAACATTATCTAGTTCCACCCATCACTACCGCCCACCTAGAAGGTTGAAACGGCAGTGGCCAAGAGACTTATTAAAATAAAAATGGACAATTGGAGTTCTGGCAATGGTCAGATTCTCCACTCAAGTTGAGTGTTTGCGGCTTTAGCGCACTTGCTCAGCCTCCACTGGCTCATTACCAGTGATGCGGTGAGAGGGATGCGGTGGGATCTCTTGAACTCTGCTCTACCCCTCACACGTGGGGGATAGAGTGGGCTCAGGGATCCTCAGATCGATTGTGTAAATATTGTATATATTATTTTATCATTATGTTATTTTATTTATTTATTTTTCATGCAGATAGTTTGATTATGTTCATCTTGTCTATTCTTTTGTTTGTATATATTTTCAGAGAGTTTTTTTTTTATTTTTTACTTTATTTTATTTTATTTTTTTATATTTTAGTATGTATGAAATCATTCATCACTATTACCTATTGCCCACAACTGTGTGGCAGATTGTAATATCTATCAATAAATAAATCTATCAAATTAAAAATTGTTTATTTGTCAAATATCATAAAAACTACTACTCCTACAAAGATAAACATAATTAACTATTTTGTAGTAAATTTAACTAGCAATTTTGTTTTTTTTCCAGATCAAGATATGTATATCTTTGTCCTATATTTGTTACATACTTTCCACAAAACATCTTTAGGAAAAACGCATAAACTTCGTGATGAAAGTTCATTCAAATACATGTCTAAATGTTGGTGGCAAAAAAGAAACATAATTACTGCAGTGACTATGCATGAAATACATGAATTGATACAAATCATTAATTGACTATTGGATTAGTGATGAGCGATTCACTAATCAAATTGTACAAATAGCTCTTTGTACTGATGTGAGTGAATGATCAAATTGCTCTTTAGTGGATTAGAATCACTAAGTCCTTCCTCCCCTTTTTCCTCCCGGCAATCTCTTATTTTTCACACAATAGGAACCAAGGATAGATATTTTAAGGAAAATCTTTTCTTCTACGACATGTATATTTGAGGTCATCAATTTTTTATTTTAATAAGTCAGGTCGTCGAAATTTTTTTAGCGAGTTAGCCAGATCTTTACATTGAATAATTCTAATTTGAGCCCAGAGAAGATCGGTTGTCCTCATTACCATCTTTGGAAATTATTTGATAAAGTTGATGGTATAATGAAGGCTATAAGAACGGGAGGATGAAGAGGTCATATTGGTGTCCTCAGATCAAAAGGGCTTCTGATTCCTAAGGTTCAATTTTATTTCTTATCCTTAGAAAAAATATTTATTATTAAAAAAAATACTACAAGTAACAAATAATATAACAAAAACTTGGATTTTTTAGTAGTTTTAGTTTTTTTTAATAATTTATTTGTTATTTACAACTGTATAAAAATATATACAACAAGTTAATTTGTTGTAGGTGACATAGTGACTTAATACAAACATGTGGAGAATCTGCCCATTGACAGAACTCCAATAACATTTCTAGAGGAAAAGATCTCGAGGACATCTTCTTTTCAGACGCCTAGGAGGATTATTAGGTAATGAAAGAGAAGCCAGGTTAGAAACAAGTGGATTTGGGTGGTTGGGAAGTTTATCAGGGAAGGAATAGTATCTGGTTCTGGCCAAATCGGCAACATATGGAACATTGAGGTCCTGATAGATGACTTGATTTGTGACTAAGTAAGGAGCAACAAGGATTGATGTAAAGTTATTTTGCTTAATCACCGACATAAGACAAAAAAATAATAAGAAGCAACCTCCCCAATGTTGTTCAGCAGAGATGGGCCAAAAGTAATTAAATTATAATTACTGTAATTGGGAATTGCAGAAGTACAAGTAATTGTAATTACTGGGTGAATTACAGTAATTGAGGAGCCGAAAAAAACAATTAGAAGTTAAGCCAAAGTAATTTCAATTACCAATTACATTCTTATGTAATATTTATTTTGTCTACAATTTAGTGATTACCAATTCTTAACACCAAAACTGAAAATTTCTGTTTTACAATTGCTCCAAAATATCTAGTTTAACCTTGTCCGTTGGCCTGTTGATTTATGAACATATTACGTTTATATGTTTTAGAAGATGCATAAGAAGCTAACTGTAAATATAAAATCGATTTATAATCGTACGCTAGCATATCAATTCATTTTTTAGGATTTCAACTTTTAGCATTCATTCACATAAAAAATATGTTCGAATAAACTGAATTCACATGAGTTAAATTACATGCAATTGTAATTGCAATTACTTGGGGCCCAGAAGTAAGAATTGTATTAACCAGTTAACGGTTCTTTTTGTGTAATTACAGTGTAACTGGAACATGTATTGAATACATAGATAAAGTACTTACATCACAAGGAGTTAATTTATAGTCTCACGGGTCCTCCCGAACCCATAGGAATTAGTTTATCACTTATACCTCCAGATGGATTAAGTTTTATGAAAAAATGAAATTAAATATTATTTTATATATATTCTTTTCAATTTTTTTAGGGTGGTATTTATTTTTTAAATAAATGAATTGGTATCCATTTAAGTCCCAACACTCTTTGTTACATCATCAATAGTCCAACTTTTCGAACAATTCTGCTATCGTCATGGGCAATCTTAAATATAAATTTACACCTCACATCCAATTCTTTAGAAAATGATTTGCAAGCTATTCTGCCCAGGTCATTAATTAAAAGTCTAATTACCCTATTTTGTCACAATTTCATTAATTTTTTAACTTCTTATTTTGAAATCAACACTATCAACTATCATTTAACTGATAGTGTTAAGTTGATCTAAAAATAAAAAGTTAAAAAATTAATGAAATTGTGACAAAATAGGGTAATTAGACTTTTAATTAATGACTTGGACAGAATAGCTTGCAAAACGTTTTCTAAACCTCACGTTTTTATGTGAGGTGTAAATTTATATTTAAGATTGTCCTTGAGGATTGCCAAATTGGCCGAAACGTTGGACTGTTGATGATGTAATAAAGAGTATTGAGACTTAAATGGATACCAATTCATTTATTTAAAAAATTAAATATTATATTATATAATTATGTTTTATAATATTTAAGAAAAAAACCTTTTAGTTACTGAAATATATATAGGACAAATATTTCATTTTAACGAAATAGTAAATTTTAATTAAATTAAGTCAAATTAGATACCTAACCCTATCATTCAAAAACTAAAACAGACCATTTTTATATTGTTCATAAAGTAAACAATACAGAAAATAATAATGTTTATGCTGAATAAAGTTACTAAAACGATTGTATATCGAAGAATGTTACAATAAACAATAAAAAAAAATTGTACTCGAATATTTAATTACAAACAAATACAATAATTGATATCAAACATTCATTGTGTTAATTTAATTTTAACATATACTCAAATTTAGCTAATCGATGCCATTGTAGCTAGTCTTCTATTAATACTAAAATCGTTTTTGTTATAATAATCATTAGCAGGGTGTTAAGAAACATGTGTCCGAAGATCCCTTAAATTCATCTGATTTATTCCATACATCATGAACATATCTCAGTATCAAAATCAAAATATTACATTGTCATCGAATTTATGTATTTCTATTAAATTTTAGCTTTATCGCATAATCGAATGTTAGCTAACCGAAGATCTCAAAGTAATGAAGTCAGTAATATAAACCTTTAAATAAAAGTTTATAATTCACTATATTATACCTTGTATTATAAAAAAAATAATTATTTTGTTTCTTCGTTCCTTGTTTCTAGACAGTCCTCAATCTAGGTGACTTTTGACACGTGTTTGGTGACATTTTTAAAATATTCTTTGGGCTGAAGGAAGCAGAGAATTTCGATGGATGGACTATTTTTTTCGACACGAGCGCAAAGGGAGTCACAGTGAATGCACTAGCCACATATGATAGAGCTATCTTGACAGCCGCTGACACAGCAGTGACAGTCTGACACAAAGATAGCCAGGCAGTATCGAAGCCAGTGTCACATCCATACGTCCAGTTAGCAGGAATCGAACCTTAGGACTGCTTAGCTAACCGTCGTTAACGTCTGTGATTGGTTGGATCGAAACTTATTTATTACCCTATACACAGAGTAGAATATACTCTATATATACTCCACATATATATGTAGTTATCCTTAAGTTCTATGTATTATTTAGCATGAAGAAAAAGTATCGAGGAGGGAATCCAATTGAATTACCTAATTTTGGTCTATTTCATGAACATTTAAGGCTTAAATGTTGGACAAAATATTATTATTAACGTTGTTTATTTTTATACATAATAAACTGGATTTTTCCCAATCATTCCATCAGATCTATCAGGCATGTGAAATACCATCATAAGTTTCTTCAGAATAATAATGTAAGCAATTCTGTGAAAATTTTACACGTTTAAAAATTAAAAAATACAGTTTAAAAGTAATATATTTGATTTTAGATTGCGTTATTAGTCATCAACTATCATGGAAAACATGTAAAAAATAATGAAAAGTTTGAAAAACTAGAAAACCGAATGTTATTACTTTTTCAATAACAATTAAAATAATATATCTAGTGATATATAATATGTATAGTAATAGAATGTATCAAAACAGTAATGATTTAAAAAAAAAACAAGGAGATGAATCCAAATAAAATAGAACACATCAGATTTTGAAAGTATTATGATTTTAAATAAAGAAAATAATACATTCAATAGAAAAATACTTGAGTCCATTTAAACATTAGAAAACATTAATTATACACTGAATTTTAAAACAGACACAAAAAATCTGAACCAACATTATGCAGAGATTGTAAGAAAAATGTATCTAGAAAAACTATGGGATAAAATTTATGTCAATAATTATAAAGGTTAATTGATATGAATTGTAGTAATAAAATAAATAGGAAATTTAACCAAAATATAGTTGAAATTAATAAATTATATGCCTGACCTGAGTGTGGGGAAGGTTGCAAATATTGTTGTGATAAATTATAATAGTGCAAATTAACTGTGATTTAAAGTTTAAGTTTAATATGACGAATTGACAAAATAGGTAATTAGACATAAACTAAGGATTGTTTATTAATAAATTTATATGATTCCCTATTGTTTAAATATTTCCTTGGGTCATTTTGGACTGAGATTATTGACCTGGGCAGAATACCCCATAAAGTTTTTTAAAATTGTAGTTAAGGTATTATAATTTATTGATAATATTGTGTTTTTATAAATTTTTAAAAATCATATGTATAAAAAAACCTGTTTGTGATTGGTTGTCCTTGAAGAAAATTAAAACTTATAAAGTAATATAGATTGTTTGTTGGATAAAATTTATATTATTTAAACAAAAAAATTAATTATTAATAATTTCTGTTTTACTGGGGAGTAATCACACGGAGAACAACACTACTCACAAGGGGAAGCTACGTACGTTGGAACAAATAAGGCTAAAATTTTGAGCAAAAGATTTTTAGTGATATTACAAAAATTCGTATCAAGGGTTTTTTTTTGTGCGAAAAAACTTTATTTCTTAATTATTATTTTTCCCTATTTGCTAGGTCAGTCATTCTAACTGACTATAAATTATAAATACTACTGTGATGCATTAACAAGTGATTGTAAACCTACTAATTTGTTTTCGGATGTAAAATAACAACAAAATATTGAAAATTGTATTAAATGGGATTAAATGCATACTACAAGTATAATCACAAAAACCAAAAATCGCTTCCTACATAGTAAGCCAAAAATAGTTTGTTTTAATAGAAAAATCTATTCAAATTCGTCTTTATCGTCCCTTCAATACGAATTTTCATAAAATATATTTTACTTGGCCCATTTCACAACCTAAATTGTTTTATTGGTTTGCCCATAGGATTTGTTAATACCAAATATATTTAGTTTGTACCGGGTAAATAAAATGTTTTTTGTGAAAATCCTTAAATAAG
Source organism: Halyomorpha halys (assembly GCF_000696795.3). Classification (NCBI taxonomy): domain Eukaryota; kingdom Metazoa; phylum Arthropoda; class Insecta; order Hemiptera; family Pentatomidae; genus Halyomorpha; species Halyomorpha halys. The sequence continues at coordinate 1,001,755 of NW_027105356.1, forward strand.
AATTTTGTAATATAGAAATAGAAAATAAACTTAAATAAATGACACTAAAAATGAATTTAAATATATATTTTTTTAAAATTGTTTATCGTGATTATTAACTCTGTTTAAATTAAAATTAAAATGAGTAATTTAAATAGAAATTATAAACTATTTAGTGTGATACTAAATATAGGTTTATGTAATACTAAATACTCTAAACTAGTTAATGTGTTAATGATTAATGATAAATAATTTGACAAAGGCAAAATGGCCTGCAATTATGTTGATAACCTATGTTTTTGGCTGTGATAGTGTAATAAGGTAGGAGATGTAATTTTTCATGATGTTTTTAAAATTCATTTATTATGAATAAATTGTATCTAAAGGTTTTTTATTGATAGATCTGAAGATGGCCAAAACGTTAACCAAAAATTTGCATTATATATAAAAAATTGTTTATTTAGAAAGAAATAGGTATAGCTATAATTACCTCACAATGCCTTTAGAGTAACAAATTATTAAAATAATTTGGACGGACTAACCTAGAAAAGTGGGAAAAAATATTTTTTTATATAGAAAGAAAGATGATATTCGTCTTTCGCTCCCGAAAAATCCCTTGATCGAATTTTTGTAATGATTAAAAAATGAAAATGTTTTGCTTAAGATTTTTGCCTTATTTGTTCTCGAAGATGACAAAGATTGCAATAACTTTAGCATGAAACCACGTATGGCGATGACACATGTTTGCTTGCAGTTAATAATAACCCTCAAATTGCATCCCCGTCGTAAATCCATGACTTCTTCCCCTACATTATCCTTTAATAATACCCCTCATATTCCTGTCGAACAGATCCGTTACTTAGGATTACATCTGGACAAACGACTGACATGGAATCCTCATACAAAACTAAAAAGACAAGAAACTGCTTTACAACATTTACTAGACAAACGGTCTAAATTGCCAATCCATTACAAAAGACTTATCTACATGACTATTATCCTATTATGAAGTCCTATCTGGACATACGGAGTTGAGCTATGGGGCTCCACTAAACCATCTAATTCCTCTCGAATCCAATCCTTACAGTCCAAAATCCTTCGTAAAATCCTTAATGCTCCTTACTTTGTCACAAATGAAGTCATCAATCAGGATCTCAATGTTTCCGATTTGGCCAGAAGCAGATACCATTCCTTCCCTGATAAACTTCTCAACCACCTGAATCCACTTGTTTCTAACCTGGCTTCTCCTTCATTACCTAATAATCCTCCAAGGCGTCTGAACAGAAGATGGCCTCGAAATCTTCTCTAGAAATGTTATTGGAGTTCTATCAGTGGGTAGATTCTCCTCATGTTTGTATCCTGTCACTATGACAGCTACAGCAAATGTACTTGTTGTATATATTTGTATACAGTTGTAAATAACAATAAATAAATTATTAAAAAAAAATTTGAATCCCAAACTCTCCGATCCCATATCACAATTCTCGAAGATTAATGCCGAAATCGGAGGATAAAAACCAATCCCATGAAATCGTCTTTACTCTTTGTCGTAAACCTACCGTCTGCCGTACAGTAAACTTCCTATGTATAATGGCAATTATAAGGTCAACCTGAACATACGGAGTTAAGCTATGGAGCTCAACTAAACCTTCGAATTCATCCTATATCCAATCCGTATAATTCAAAATCCATCGTAAATTCTCACCGCTCCTTACTTTGTCACCAATTTTCTAGATGTATTTTTGTGTAAATACAGTATTAAATGAAAAAACAAATAATAAAAAATATGAAAATTCCTATTTAATTATTTCAAAAGACGCACAAAGGATCTGACTCGATATATATATATATATATAAGGAATTACGATTGCAGAAAACAGAAAACATGAACAGGGTAAACTGTATGAATAAAAAAATGAATACTGAAGTTTTCATCATACAAGCGAAGGTTGGGTGGTACGAATTCACAAAAAATTACAATCTCAAAAATCTACAAAACCCTAAATACAAATGTTGTTGTGAAATCCTCTAATAAGTAATAGCGTTAAAATAAACAACCAAAGCCTAGGATGTCTAATTTGTGTAACTTAGAATAAAAGTTGGGGTTTAATCTGTTAAGAAGCAAATTGTGATGGTTTTCCTAACTTAGCTGGCCAATGGCAGCTTACCGAACAATGCCGATCCTCACGACGGTTGAAGATCCGGAGTGGACAATGGTCGGAATGACAAATCGAGGGGCAACTATTGTAATCTAATATAGCTGCCATCAATCCACAGTCGATAAATTAGTTTTAGCTAATTCGGAAATTAATTGATGAGGGTTGTGTCAGCCTCGAGCTGCGTTTAATTTTCGTCATCCTGTCGCCCCCACTTGGGCTAGTTGTCATTCAGAAAGGCGAGGGTCCTCACGCTCCGACATCCTATAGGGTAGTGTCCCATCAACGCTTTGTACTAAGTAATTCACGGCATTTAGGATACATTAAAATTAAAAAAGTTTCATTATGTAATGTTACATTCTGTCGCATTTCAAACGATGATAAACACACTCACAGCATATTTACAGATATATAAATTAAATTATAGGACAATGATAAATAGAAAAAAAAACGAAACAAAGAAATTAAACTTAATATCAAATAACATCCTAAGCACATCCATTCATATGCACAACATTTACATTCAGCTTGGGGAACCCGAAACAAACTGGTCTCATAAATTGTAAAGGAAAATGTAATTGGGAAAAAAAAAGAGTTCGGAAGATCATGACGCTTCTATCTCAACCAACTCACTGGTATTGAAAACCAGGTTGAGTGAGGACAATTGCCAAAGACGCTCAGAAATTCAGTTTCTAGCTGAGGGAGTTAAGTGCTTGACTCGCTGCCTGTTGGAATTTGGCCTAGCGAGTCGACTTTTATTTCTGTGGCGGTCTCAAGAAATGAAAACTGACTTCACACTACTATGGTTAAAATAGGATGGTTACCTCTTGATAAACCTTCCACCTACCCTTCTCTCCCCCTGTATGTAAGAAATGACTGAAATGGGGTAAAAAAAAAAAAACGAGTATAATTTAATCAATGCCGGAACTGCAAAATAACTATTGTCTCTGGGCTATAGTTTCAACCTTCGGGAAGGAAGGTAGGGATGGGTTAAACTGTACAGGGATCGAATTTTAAAATTCAAATTTAAACAGAATAGTTAATACATCAAATAAATAAGTTGGTCTTCCAAGATTTTTAGTTTTAATGATAAAAAAAGAACTGCGGTTCGTAAGTAAAATTTGAAATATTACTTTGCTTAATTAAGCATTAAAATACTCTTATTAAATTAATCTTTGTTTTTCTTTAATCAAACAAAATTTTTAAATATTATTGTATTTAGCCAAAACATGTTGGTACATGGAACATGAAAATGAACCCTTCTGCAGTGCTTTTCAGTTGCAAGTTTCAAATCTCATTACATGGATCTGCCTTTCATTATATAGTATCTCTTATAAATCGAAAGTTCTCTTTACGCATATCCTCATCCATTGGACACTATTTACGATAAACCTTCCTGTACAACTCGCTATATCTGTCTACAAGCCACTGGATAATATCTTCAGTAAAATGGTATGACTCCCCCAACCTATCTGCTATCCATTTCACGTGGTTTTGTGTTGCCCAATATAACATTTCATACCTAAATTTTACCCTCTGGACCATACCTTCTGAGAAAGAGTTCAACTTCGTATACTTTTCTACCATCCACTGTTCAAGCTCTGATTTATGACTGCACAATTCCTTTAACATTTTCGCAGTCCACAAAATAATACTTTGAGCAAACTAACAAAACCTCTTGCAACAATACAATATTAAAAGAATAGAATCTTTCGCACATTGACTGAGCTCCTTCTGCTTCATAAACTGAATATTATCATCTGTAAATGAGCGAGACTCTCCATATCTACCCATTTTCACTGGACATTGATTGTTGTAAATCTATTTAATTCCTCATACTCCTCATAATCAGTATAGTCAGGATGAAGTCTGTGGTTACCAAATTGCTGAAACTCAGGCAATGTTTCCTCAGACGGATACTCTTTTAACTTCTTAGCGAATGCAATGACACGTTTGGAAATTAAATGGCAAATACTAAATATTATGAGTAGAAAGTGCATTGTATGCATCATTCTTTTTTGTCCTTGAAAAGCTTAGATTTTTTTCATGGGATTTTCAAAGTAAAAATATATAGTTTTCTACAAAATATGCTTTTTCTGAAAGTTTTGTTATCCTGTCTTTTTCTTTATTTTATCTAAATTACTCATTGAACGCCGTAGTTGGTATTTGGCAAAACAGTTTTTTTTGTTTTTTTTTATAACATCTGATTTTGTAAAACACTAATAAAAGAAGGTTATGAATGAAAATTAAAGTCAGATCTGTTTGGTATTAAAAAAGGCATATATAAGGTCTGTCAGAACAACCGCTTTTGATTGTCCGAACTGTACGGAGTATGGGGTTTTGGCTCCGAAAACATGTACTCCGCATGCTCAGTACAAATCCAGACCCTCATAAATTGTTCTTGGAACAGACCTATAGGCAAAGCTAAGGCTAAGGAACATTATGGAGGGAGTTTAACTTGAAGGAGGGAATATAAAAGAGGAGGCAAGCTGGAAGAAAAATTGAAGCTAAAAAGGCAGACCTTATCTGTCAGAGGCGTGGCAGAAGAGTAGGAGAAGAATATGGGCCATTCAATCATTGCCTTTTGCTTCAGTTTAGATTACAATGATGGACATTCCTATTAATCGCAACAAAAGCCTTCCTTTCTAGGACGTGGCCGGTTTGGCTTTACTTTGAACTGGTAGTTGATTAGAAGGTAAATATATAGGATCAGACAAAAGGGTACCATCCTTAATTTCTTTAAGGATGGTATCCTTATCGTACCGAGTACTGTTCCTGTAGATACACAGAAGGCATTTAGGCCATGGGGGTAGCTTGCCGCCGGGTCCTACGAAAGGAAAGCACTCTATCTCCTGAAGGAGGAGGTGACCAACAGGGAACTACCGTGAAATGAGGCTCATCATCAAAATCAGGCTTTATTGTGTTTGGAACACCTCTTTATACACGTTCGATCAGCTGATCTCCTCAGTCAGCTGACAACAAAGTAACAGCTGACTAAGGCTGTAACCCTCCCCCCCTCCCACCAGTTTACCAACAATATAATTATTTTTAGTAATTAGTTTATATAATTATTTACATTTTACTGAATGAATGAACATAATAAATGGATAGAGAAAACATAAATGGTGCTCAAAGATGAAACGAACTGAAGATCTTCGTTTTGGTGGGTAGCGATAACGGTTTCGGTGGCTGTAACAATTTTCAGTCGAGACCAGCAGGTAGCGGGTCACTACAAAAATAATACGATGGTGTTCTTTGAATCATGTCTTTCGTCTGATTTATGAACCATTTTTTTTTTCAATAGTTCTTGAGAGCTGTTTTTTTTTTCTTTGTCAACGAACAGTTCATCAGGGTTTGGTGAAAATAGCGAGAACGACCACCACAACTAAAAAAAGAAGGAAAATCATCTAAATAAAACCAGTATTAACAAAACTAAACTGAAAATTCTTAAAGTTTTATTTTTAAAGCATTCTCAACAGGTTTCTATGGTAACCTAATAAAAAAAACCTATTATAATTAAGTTCAGAATATTTCTCTCTAACAAGATGGACGTGTGAAGTTTGATAGGGGATATATGCTCCTTAAAATGATGCATGCGCACACCTTTCTTATGTTAATTTTTTCTTAAATGTGTAATATTAAATTGTGTTTTATATTTGTACTAAATGGTAATAGGAATAATAGAGATCAATCACATCATATTCACAAATATATAATTTAAATGATAAGAAATAGATGAAAAAAATAAAAATTAAATTAAACTTAAAGCAAAATAACATCCCCAACACAATAATTCCTATTTGGAATATTTATATTAAGCTTGGGGAATTCCAAACTGAGGTTTCTCCCCTCTCCCCACTTGTGAAGGAAAATAGGACTCCAGAAGATTCCGCTTCTCATTCAACCACGTCAGTGGTATTAAAATCCAGTAGAGGATGAGTGAGGGCGTTAGTCACAGACTCTCAGGACTTGGGTAGAGGATGAGTGAGGGC